>NW_026068212.1:32553-254790 GCF_014885135.2 Alexandromys fortis
ACAGTAGGATCAAAAACCCATTGCCATTGTTCTTGAGGTCTCAGTAGTCCTCATTGTCCACTATGTTCAGCGAGACCGGTTTTAATCCGGGCTTTTTCAGACCTAGGCCAGCTGGCCTTGGTGAGTTCCCGATAGAACATCCCCCTTGTCTCAGTGTATGGGTGCACCCCTCGCGGTCCTGAGTTCCTTGCTTGTGCTCTCTCTCCTTCTGCTTCTGATTTGGACCTTGAGATTTCAGTCCGGTGCTCCAATGTGGTTCTCTGTCTCTGTCTCCTTTCATCGCCTGATGAAGGTTAATATTCAGGAGGAAGCCTATATGATTTTCTTTGGGTTCTCCTTCTTATTTAGCTTCTCTAAGAACCCGAATTATAGGCTTTTTTTTGTTTTTTTGAGACTGGTTTTTTCTGTGTAGCTTTCAAGGGTTTCCTGGTACTCACTTTGTAGGCCAGGCTGGTCTCTAACTCTCAGAGATACAACTACTTAGACCTCCCAAATTGCTAAGTCCTTTAGATGTATGATGTTGGTTAATTCTGATGTTTTTCTGTTTATTTCTGTCCACGATGGGGTATTAAAATCACCTACTTTTAATAGATTGTTGTTTTTTAGGTTAGTAATGTCTCCTTCATTAACTGTTCCCTTCATTATATTGAAGTGTACTTTATCTCTTCCAATTAGTTTTAGTCAAAGTCTATTTTGTCAGATGTTAGAATAATGACACCATATTGATTCCTGGACCCTTTTGATTGAAGTACTTTAGTCCACCCTTTTACTCTAAGGTGGTTCTTATCTTTAAAACTAAAATGTGTTAGCCACATGGTTCGGAACCTTTTTTGGCAGGGCAGGTCACATCCTGCTTCTTTGGTAGTCTGAGAAGGACTGCAGAAAGAGCTTCCTTCTTCCCAAAATACTCCTGTTCTCATTGCCCCGCCTCTACTTCCTGTCTGGTTGTCCCACCTCTACTTCCTGCTTGATCACTGGCCAATCAGTGTTTATTTAAAACATAATTGACAAAATACAATTGTTCCGCACCAGAGTTTGATTTGATCTTTCTGTAATTATCTGCCTTACAGGATTGTGTGCTATACCTATAATATACTTTATATTATAATCAGCAAAAAAAATGTTTCATTTTCTTAAGAGACATAGCCTGGAGCATTGTCTTTATTTGTATAGGTGTATCTATGAAGGCCATAACTTCTAGCAAATGTATAATTGTCGAATCAGCATTTCCAAACTCAAAACAGTTGCCTATTGAAAACCTGAATAAGTATCAATGGGATAGTGTAAGTATTTTAGTCTTCCAGATTCTACAAAATGGAACACATCCATATACCAGATTTCATTGTTTTGAGTACTCTTTGGATTATTTCCTACAGGTAGTTCTGTTTGGTTGTATAAAGAACATGTATGACATTTATAGTGATATTTCATCTATATTTTAATAAATAAAACTTTGCCTGAAGTTCAAAGAGTAAAACAGCCACACTGGCCAGCCTTACCATACAGGATGCAAGAACACATACTTTTAATCTTAGTAGCCACATTAGTCTGCCAAAGAAACTGGAAGGTGCATGCCTTTAACCCCAGCCCTAGAGAGAAATAGAAAACAAGAAGAGGCAGCTCTCACTCTCATTCTGAGATTTCTGGAGACAGGATTGCCATTTTGGACTGAGGTCAAGGAATGAGCCAGGATGGACCATCACATAGGGATTGCCTTTCTACAGTAGCATAATCTCCTTCTCCAAGAAATTGATCTTGGGAGATTTTCATATTTCTGGCTGTATTCAATTGTTCAATAGTCTTTTTCTCTGAACCAGGTAATACATTATAATTGTGGACCAGGCCCTAAAACAGCTTTAACCAAGTCTATCCATTCTTTAGGGATAATTATATTACAAACTGACCACAAGTTTAACATTTGCATGCCATATGAGACTATTGCTTCCTTGAATCTCCTTAGATCTAACATTGGCACAGAAGTCCATCCAGCTTACTCTATCATTTGTCAATTCCTGTAAGGTTACTGAAGATGTTAAAGTTAGTTATCCGAAAACCTTAGCCTGTTCCTCTCTATTTTTATAATACAATTGGAAATTGTTTCTCCCTTAAATTCCTCTGTCTGGATTTGAATATCTTTGGGATCTGTTTCATTAAGTTTTTCCAAGGTTATATCTTAGCACTCAGATCAACTATTTTAGTGATACAACAAAAATGACAAAAGTGATGTTTACAATTGAGATTACATGAATACCATCTCAATTAGTTATCCTCTCAATCTGTCACTCCATTTTCAAACTGTAAAGGATATTTTCATATAGAGACCCAAATCCCTCCATTGTAATAATGTTTCCCATTTTTTAATGTGAGGAAAAACACTTTTAACTAATTCCCAATTTTCTTACCAAGTCTGCCACCAATGTTGATGAAAATGTGAGGTTTATTGCTGCTGCATAAAACAGTAAAAGCCTGACTGGATTTCAATGCAGGTACCTACTTTGGTAGCAGCCCAAGAAAGGGGTCCAAGGAGAGCCTGCCAAGAGATAAGAAAGACAAATCTAGCTGGTAGGACAGTGATTCCAGCTGTGAGTAGCTCTGGCTTATGTAAAGCCAGATAGGCAGATGACATTTTGTGAATTTGTACCCCAAATATTGGGTTCCAGTGTACCACAAATAAAAAAAATCCAGAAACAGATATTGGGGTTCAAGATGAAGATCAGAAAAGCAAAGTGACCGTCACTAGCTCTTACCTCTACCTCAGAACGAAATGCCTCCCTGAATCCTCAGAATGAGACTGGGCCTAAGACCTGTCTCTTCCCATTGTATATTCCTCTCTATTGTTGGGATTAAAGGTGTGCTGGGATTAAAGGTATGTGCCACCACTGTGGCTGATTACTGTGGCTGCTTTGTCCTCTGATCTTCAGGCAAGCTTTATTTATTAAAACCACAAATATTATACCAATATACATTACCACTGGTGACACATAGATGGAGCAGCTTTCTGCTTGCCTCAATCTTTCTCCGTTCTCAAAACACAGAAATAGAAAAGAAATATGTTCTTCAAAGGTCTGTCTACAGCGGAAAACTCCCCATTACCACTGGTATTTTGCCTCCTAGAGCAATTACTAAGTGTGGTTCTGTCATGGCTAGAAGGAAGCTCCATATTCCACTCGCAGGTAAACACCAGGGAGATCTACTGAGAGACTCGTGGAGCTCAGGTGTGAAACCTGAAGTTTTCAGGTCAGAATGCTTGATGTGAGGCTTTGAAAAACTATAAAAACAGTGATCTTGTGAAATACTCATTCATACATGCCAAGTGTTTACTCTTGTCCACCTGTTCTCTTCACACAACAATGTCTGGCCCAGCTGAAGAGAAAATTTTCAAGTTTTCTTTTGCTTTATACTAAAAGTCCTTCAGAGATTCTTAAAAAATAATCCGATTTTTGTTCTGAAGTTTTAAAAAAAACTGATTAGAAATCTTTTTCCCCAGTTATTACCCATATTCCAATAAAACTTTTCCAATTCCTCACCACCGTGTAGGCTCTGTTTGGAAGGAAATTCTAAACTGCAACCACACTTCTGAATCCATATACAAATATTCACTGTTCATCTGCTCTATTCCCAGAGCATTTCTCAGCACAAAAAGAAAATGAGATAATCACGTTTGACCTTATAAAATCTTTCTTAACTGACTTTTAAAATCTTTCTAAAATTTCTCCAGTCATATTTATATTATTTTTCTTACGGTTATTGATGAATGAATTATTACTATTCTAAAATAGTTATCAGAATGACTTAATTGCAAAAAAACTTGGAATCATCTAGTGTGTTTAGTGTGGTTGACTGAAACAAAATCATTGAAACAAGGAAAAGAATGGGACTTGCCCGTCCCTGTAGTATCGCAACAGTGGTGACATCTGCAGAAAATTAAATAGCATTGCCTTGGATTTCATTTTCTTTCTTTCTTTCTTCTTTGTTTTCTTTCTTTTTTGGGAGGGGAGTCATGGCACATTCATGTGACATCATTTTTAATACAAGTAAGAAAGTTTTTAAATTATCAGAAACAAGCACACTATGATCTGTCTTGCAAAATGTGAATTTTCTCTCTTAGCATACAATGAGTACCCAAAATATAGGCAAGGGCAATATGTACCCACTTTCTTCATAATTTTTTTTATCTTTTGGAGCAAGCTGTCACTCAGCACCCGTGAGTAGCCTTAAATTCTCCATGCTCCTCTCTCAGCCTCCTAAGTGCCAGGAATGTAAAGATATGACAAACACCTGACCATTTTGATTTTTGTAGTATATGCATTTAACTCACCAATAAATAACTAAATATGAAGAAAAAGAAAAACTGAAGGTATATTTATTTAATAGTGTGAATTAATTTGATAAAATGTTATGTAGCATGATTAATAAAACCTGGAGACAGAAATTGGGGTTCAACCTGAAAGTCAGAAAAACAAAAAGCCAGCCACTGGCTCTTACCTCTGTCTCAGTCCGAAATGGTGATCCTGCCTCCAGGTATCTAACAATGAGACTATATAAGAGCTGTCTCCTTCTGTCTTATAATCCTCTCTAGGGCTGGGATTAAAGGCATGTACCACTACTGCCCCATTCTATGGCGGCAAACAAGTGTGGCTCCTGGGATTAAAGGTGTGTGTCACCACTGCCTGGTCTGCAAGGCTGATCAGTGTGACTCCCTGAACTTCAGGCAAACTTTATTTATTAAAATACAAACAAAACATCACTACAATGTTTTATTAGTCTTAAAGCTTGAAACATCTTCATATATCATGGTTTTCTGGAAGAATCCTGAGATCTTGGCATTCTTACATCTTGGCAAACATTCTGAATGAAAATTCCAATGCATTCTCAGCTCAATTCTCAAATATGCAACAACTCCTGGATATCCTGATGCCTGCTTACATCTTAAAATGTCCATTCCACAGGTATTCTAGCATCTCTCCTGGATGGAAAGGAAAAGTAGGGGTTCATAGGTTTAGATGGCTGATAAAGTAGACACGGAAGGAAAGGAGACTTCACTCTACTCCTGAGAAATGTTATCCACTTTCACAGTACAGAAGAATTCTCTGTGGAGTAAGGGCTGAAAACTATGAAAAAGCAAAACAAAAATCTTGCATGGAACTCCTGACAATTCTGAGTGTGCTCTTCCCTCCTGCAAACACTGTTCTAAACTTGCTGGTTTCTAGTACCCCACAGCGTCCCTCAAGGTCACTGTCAAGGTCAAGCAATGGAGAAAGGAAAACTATTCCATTGCCCAAGAGAAGCCTGGCTGCAGAGCTGAGAGTGGGGGGGGGGATGAAATCTCTCTTTATAAATCTCATAAATATTGTGTGTGAGAAAACACAAATCAGAGTCATTCTCTGACAGCTTACATTGTCAAATTATTTAAAGAGTAAAGTGGAAAAATCCCCAAAGCGCCAGGCGTTGGCACAGTTCTGCAGAATCGCCCCGCTCTACTCATAGTGTCTCCAGGAACTCAAGGCTGTGAGGATAGGGTAACATCATTTTAATCCTGCCCAGCCACGTCATGTACTGCCGCATACCTGCTTTCATACTGTACTTACTGGGTTTTTGGAGGGGGGCGGTTCTGCTCTCCGAAAAACCTGCTGAACATGAGCACAAGAATGATGCCAGTGCCATCATAGAAAGATATGGATGGAACCCATGGCTTCAATAAACTTTCCTCTCATCAACTTAAAAAAAATGGCTAAGTTTCTCTGAAAATCCAGCATCGTTCCAGAAGCTCCTGCAAGAATGTACCACCACCTACAGTTGAGTAAGGCCCACACTCAGGGAGTCATCCTTCCGTCTTGGCCAAGGTAACTCGGGCTCTGGATTTCTAGCTAGAACAGGGATTCAGTGTGAATAACTAGGAATTAAACTGTTTAAACTCTGGATAAATGAGTGTGACTGTGAGAATGAAGATGACAGCTCCACAGTTCTAAGGCTCCGGAGTCTGAGTGGGCACTAGTCTATGGTACAGCTGAGACGGCTTAACCTGAATGGGTTCTCACCTCTGGTAATCGAAGGTAACTCAGAGAGCAGCCAAAAGATCAACTTTCTAACCACCATTGTGTATGGCTACCCAGTCTATTGGGAACTTCTTACAGCTCCTGACTGCTCTTTTAACCACTACCCTTTTAACCTCAGATGCCTGGCTGATCCCTCAAGCACCCCTGCACAATTCCACAAATAACCTGAAGCAATCTGCCAACACCATTCTACCTGATGAGCATTCTAACGCCATCTCAACACACCTGGGGTCCTCCAGGCCCTTCTCAGAATGAGGCAACCTGTCCTCGAGAAAGTTTAGACTGCAACTCCTGAGAAGCAAACCTGGCCAAAACTGGAGAAGTTTCCCAGTGCCATGAAGAGTCCCGGAATTCTGGGAACCAAGTCTATGTACCACTCTGGGATGCTTACACGAGGTACACCTCTTTCAAGCACCAATGGTCAACACTGCTTTTGTCTAACACTCAGGGTGGGATTGTGCAGGAAATTCTAAAAGCTAGAGGGTTGTGGGGATGAATCAGCCCATGGAGTCATCATCAAAAAGTTTGTTAATGGAGAAGAGGCTGCAAAGACAAAGAAAAAAATATGGCTTAGGGGAAAAGGCAAAATATATGGCTCTTACATTGCGGGCCTGGGAAAATTCAGGCACCCAGACACCCAAAAGAAAGGAGGATCTGCAAGTCCATTAGACAGGGTCCAATTGCATATACAAGAAAAAGGGATACTGAAAGAATGATTACCCCCAAAAGAGTACAAACCAGGGGCCAAGGGAAGCAAATACCAAGAGAAAAAAAAAAGAGGCCCGACTGTAACCCCAAGGAAACAAGTCTTCATTGGGAATTGCTGTACCCTGAGAAACAGACTCAGAATGAGAATGACCAGGCTCAATTGGGATTGGCTCACAAGAGCCCATGGTTAAAATATATCAGTGGCCACACAATGGACTTTATCTTGGACACAGAAGAAGATAACCTTCTGGCACCTAGAATTAAGGCCCTGAATGATGCATACTTTACTTGTACTGATAGAGTATATACCTGTTGAGCGTGTGAGTGGAGAATGCAGGATGGTATTCCTTACTTCCTACCTAGATATTGTCCTTGAACCAGAGGTAGACCAATATTTGGGAGAAGGGAAAAAAATCTATCTTATTCCCAATATTATTGGGGATGGCACTCACTGGTGCTACTGCCACAGAGTACCCATGCTTGTCATCCAACAGGTCCAACATAGCTTTTCAACCAAAGTCAAGGAGGACCTCAGCCTAAGCAAACAGTATAGTCAACCTACAGTGCCAAATAGACTCCCTGACAGTCATAAAAGAAGTCTAGATCCAATCTAAGCTGGGAAGGGTGGCAAATGTGGCTTCCTAGGAAAACAATGCTGTTTCTATGAAAATCTATGATAGATACTTAGAGAAAATGATAGACAATTGATAGAATAAATCAAGGCTTAAGACAAGACCAAGGGGTTTTGACTTACTGGGATGAGACCTGGGTCTCCTGGACCACCATAGCTAACTCCCCCTAGTGGGACCTTTCGTTATTATTCGCCTGACTCTTGTTTGGTAGAGCTTTATACATCTTCTAAGTTCCTTCATCACAAACTGGATAGGACTGGTTAAACTCCAGTGTCAGAGGATTTCTTCAGAAGGATCGTACGGGGTTATGACCAAAAAGGGAAGGCGTGGAGAGCACAGCTAGTGAGCTTGACAACTAGGATTCCCACATGAGATTTGCTTGATTTATTCACATAAACATTCCTTACGATACTATACTATTATAAAGATTACAACAATCCTATGTAAAACCCACCCCAAAAAGGACAAATGAGGGCAGGAAATACTGCAGGAATTTACTGGGGTATCCTCTCCCAGGAGGAAATTTTGGGAAAGGTCAAACCCACATCCACTTCAGTGATATCAGGCTGTGAGGATGGTACTGTTGGAAATTCCAGGTTCTTACGAGTCAGCCAATGACTAGCACTGACAGGTGAGAACTCAACAGTGGTGTTAGACACTCAACAATCGTCAGAACCAGTCACTCAGTAGCCAGTCTCAAAGTCCTGTTGGCTGCTGGAAATCAATGCAAAGGCTCAAGAAGTCCAGCAATCCGGTGACCCTGTCTAATTTCAGTTCCCAATTCTTTGGGTGTGTCAGCTCATGGTTTATCAGGCTCACCATGTGTTTGACTTTGAAAAAATTATTTTGCACATTATAGCATGTTTTTGTTTTGTTCGCAGGCAATACATGCTAAGTTCAGACTGTTCATAAATACTTGTCTCCTTGTACAACATAATTTTAAATATTCTTTAAGTCAAAACATGTTTATAATCATTTTGTCAAATCAAATTCTTGGTTCAAAATGACCTGACTCAGCAGAATTTCCAGATTATACAAAAATGGTTTCACATATGTTTCTAAAGGACAGAATGTGGTGGAAAATCCCCAAACTGTCATGTGTTAAAACAAAGAAATTCCCCAGTGGTGAAACACTGCCCTGTCCCACTTGCAAAATCTCTAAGAACTCAAGACACTGAGGAGGTGGAGTTATGGAGTTTTAACCTTGCCCAACCACGGCTGCTTTTGTACTTGCACTTCCTGTTTGATCACTTCCTGAATAATACTTCCCAAGTCATAAAAAGCTGCTGAACCCAAAGCAGGAGGCCCATGCTATTACAGAGTGATTTAGGCATGGCCAACCACCGTAATAAACTTTCCTCTCCCCAGCTGAAAAGCAGCTCAATGACTCAATTTCCCAGAAATTCCTGCTGCACCACCAAAGCACAGTAACATTTTTTTTCTTCATGGAAAGTCTCAGAAAGATGAAGGAAAATTGTTTAAAACAATAAATGTAAACTAGAGGGGCCAAGTGCTTTCTCTAAGGTGTAAATATCTAGTGGATGTCAGGGCATACTCCAAAGGCCTTAAAGGGTATCAGAAGGAGATACAACAAAAGTCTCCATTGTCTGGACATAGACTAATGTCTATGCATTGCAGACAAGACTATATGTTAACATTTTCTCATTTATGTTTAACGATTGATGCTTTGATACCAGCTTCAGTCTGGTCTCCACAGTGAGCACTCCTGATATTCCAGGGTATCATTGTCTTCTTGATTGCAGAAGTCAAGGAGAGCTATCATGTGCACATTCTCAGATGTAGGTTTGATTGTACTCCTCACCTATAGCATCAATCTATATTTAAAACTATTCTCACATAGGGAAAGAACATCTATATGGCATCAAAATGAGGAACTTTTGAAATGCTAGCTTCATCTTGGGGCTGTGGAGGAATTCCACCTCATTGCTCAGCTTCGATGGACCAGTGTTAGAGCCACTGGATAATTTATTTTAAAGTCCAAGAACCAGATTGGAAGCCAGCAGCAGAGCAGTGAGTCCCTTACCTTCCTTCAAGTGCTTTTTCTCTCCCTTCCCATTATCTATTCCTGACCAAAATCTCAGGACACGGTGCTGTTTTTCATGCAGTGTGTCTTAGTTACACTACTACTGCTGTGATAAGACACCATAACCAAGGCAACTTATTAAAGGGAGGGTTTGTTTGGCTTACAGAGAGGTAAGAATCCAACATGGCCAAGAAGCATGGCCACAGCATCAGGCATATTAACCGAGCAGCAACTGAGAACTCACATCTCACAAATAACAAACAGGAAGCAGAAAAAACAAACACAAAATGGCACCAAGTGTTAAAGCTCTCAACACAAGCCTCCAGTGACATAATTTCTTCAGCATGCCCACACCTTCAAAGCATCCCCAAACAGGGCTACCAAGCATTCAAATACTTGAGAATGCAAGTGACATCTCACTAAACCCACAACATAGTGGGAGGGGACAGTGTAGAAAAAAAAAACAGTATTGATCCAGAGTCAGCCATAGAGATAAATGAAGGTCTGATGTCATGAGCCAACTTGTCTCTAGGCAGATATTTTCATTCCTCTAAGCTCTCTTCATTGTATCCAGGGAGCAGTTTATAGACTTAATTATGTGTATACTGATCTAAAGGCCTCATTAGAGCATGGCTTCTGAGGGACACTCATGTCTTCCCCTTACCTGAACTTTTTAATACCTGGAGCACAGAGAAAATAATAAAAATGACTACATTTAGCACATCTGGACTTAAAGACCTGTAATGGAGATGTGTGGCATTGAAAGGTGTTCCTTCAAGATGGAACATGTAAGGCCCTGGGCTCTTAGCCAAAATTCAACCCCCAATTCTTTTTCCACAGCAGTCTTGCTTTCCACATCTGTCTCAGAGGTGGTTCTGTACCATGACTGGACTGATTGATGGACTGGGTACATTATTTTAACTATTTCATCATAATTGCACTGGTATTCTTTGCCTCGTGGAGATGTGTTATTAATTTAGGAAATACTTTCACACCAAAACAAATTCTACTTGAATGTGTGTTTGTGTATCTGCCTATCTGTCTGTCTGAGAGAGACAGAAAGACAGAGAGAGAGAGAGAAAGAATGAAGAGAGTGTAATTCTATAAACAGAAAAGTAATTCTAGCACTGAGGAGGCAGAGGCAAGTAGATCTATGTGAGTTCAAAGACAGTTTGGTCTACATAGAAAGTTCTGAAAAGGCAAGGCTATGTAAAGCAATCTGTTGTGGAATATTTAGACACTGTGTGAAGATGTGTTGCTGTGATTGGTGTAATCAAAAGCAGAATGGCCAATAGCTAGGCAGAAGAGATGGGCAGGACTTTATGGCAGAGAGAGGAAGAGACACCACAGAGACACAGAATGAGTGGAACACACAGAATGGGAAAGAGGTAAAAGCCATGTGGTAGAACACAGACTAATAAAAATATAGGTTATAATAAGGTATAATTGCTAGTGGGGAAAGCCTAAGCTAAGGCTCAGCTTTCATGATTAACATCTCTGTGTCATTATTTGGGAGTTGGCGGTCCAAAGAAAAGTCCAACTACAGGGACCTTGTCTCAAAAGGGCATTTTTAAAGATGCATATTTACAATGCTGTAATGGGGTTTTGTATTATCACAGCAGGGTCTTATGTTGTCACAATAGAGAATTCTGATATTTTACAGGGAATTGAATTGTTACAGAAAGACTTTTTAATGCAACAATCAAAAATTATGTTGTTATAATGGAGTGTTGTCAAAGTATAGCATTGTCACATCATAATCAGACACTTTGATATTAAAATGGAGAATCATGATTGATAATGGGCACTGTGATGTCACACTGGGCAGTATATTATCACAATGGTAAATTCTGATCTCAAAACAGACTTTGTGATATCACAATAGACTTTATCACAATGGTGAATTGTAAATGCAAAACTAATCATTGTGATGTCAAATGCAACATTATGGTGTCATAATATATATATTTGTGTCATAAAAGAGCATCGTGATATCACAATGTGGCATTGTGTTGTTGTGGGGAGCTGCGGGCCGCTTCCTGCTGCCCGGCTCCCGCACTGGCTACATTCACCCGAAATAACAACACACAAACTGTATTCATTTAAACACTGCCTGGCCCAATATATCTAGCCTCTTCTTGGCTAGTTCTCACTTCTTGTCTTAACCCATATCTAATAATATGTGTGGCACCACGAGGCAGTAGCTTACCAGGAAGATTCTAGCCTACGTCCATCTTGGGCTGGAGCTTCATCGTGTCTGCCCCAGAGAGGAGAGACATGGCATCTGGCTCACTTCCCTTCTTCCCAGAATTCTGTTCTGTTTACTCCACCTACCTAATTTTCTGACCTATCAGGCCAAGCAGTTTTCTTTATTGATTAACCAATGAAACAACAGATTGACAAATGACCTTCCCACATCATGTTGTCACAATGGGGAATGTAATGTTACAAGGGAAATGATAGTATAACAATGGGGCATTGCTATGTCACTAAAAGACATTATGTTGTCACATTTGGCATTGTGTTGTCAAAATTATGGGTAAACAGTGATCACCAAAATGCCACTGGACTATTTTGTTGTCATAATGAAGAACTCTGGTATCTTAATTATGCCACAATGGAGCACCATAATGTGAAAATGGAAATTTTGAGAATCACTGCATAATAAAGAATTATGGTGTTCTAGTGGAGTAATGTGATATCATAATTCACCATTGTCACCATAATTCACAAAGGAGCATCTTGATGCCACAGTGGGGGATTTTTATGACAATTAGACACTGTTTGATCACAATAGGGCATTTCTCAGGCACAGTTGAACACGAGCACTCTATTATCACAATTCAGCACTGTGGTAGAATGGAGAATTGTAATATCTCAATGGGGCATTTTGTCACATAGAGGAATTTTATTTCACAGTGAAGCATAAGGATGATAAAAATGTTTCATTGTTACCTTACAGTGATATAGAAGTGAACTATTATGATGTCACAATGTGGAATTAATATTCCACAGTGCAGAATTGTGAGAATCATGTCACAGTGATGCACTATGGAGTAACATGGAACATTATGATGCTAAATTATGTACTTATTAATTGAGATAGTTATATAGATAGTCTTGCATTTAAGCAGCTCCTGCCACAGAGAACTCTCACCCCACTCCCAAAAAGCAAGATAAGATAGGATTTTGAAAGTCAAAAAGAGTAAATTCAAGTCATACCAGGTGTAGGTTCAAGGGTTTGGTTATTTATTTATTTATTTATTTCAAAGCATCCTTTCGTAGCATCCTTTCTCAGCAAGGAAGGAGGAATCCTTTGATCTATAAAGCATATTATAAGTGCCATTTCTCAGAAAACAGGAGAAACCATTTGTTTACAAGGAGGTCTTAGCTCCAAAAGGAAGGAGGAATGAAGTCAGGGTAACCAGCATCTCCTAGGCCATTTCATTTGCCAGTTCTTTAGTAAATTTCAAATCATTGTGTGGGAGTGTCATATATCAATCTGTTGATTTCACTGGTTAAGTAATAAACATACTGCTTGGCCTCATAGGTTAAAGCATTGGTGGGAGGAGTAAACAGAATAGAATTCTGGGCGGAAGAGGAAGTGAGGTCAGACTCTGCTCTGCTCTGGGGCAGAGAAGCCATGCTCAGCCCTCCCAGGTAGAAGCAATAGCTCTGCGCTCTGAGGCAGATGCATGAAGCTCAGACCCACGATGGACGGAGGCTAGAATCTTCCCGGTAAGCGCACCTTGGGGTGCTTACACACATCATTAGAAATGGGCTAGTCCAGGTGCGAGAATTAGCCTGTAAGGGCTAGAGTTCATGGGCCAAGCAGTTCTTAAATGAATACAGTTTGTGTGTTGTTATTTCGGGCATGAGCTAGCCAAGCGGCCGGGGTGTTGGGGACACAGCCCCGCCGCTCCTATTTCAACATCATTGTTTCTGATTAGGGGGATATTGGGTCCTTTGTTTTAAGAATTTTAAGACACTATTGATCATACAAGGTCCCACTACAGGCCCGAATAATCACACAGAAACTATATTAATTACAACACTGCTTGGCCAATAGCTTAGGCATATTTCTAGCCAGATCTTAGATCTTAAGTTCGCCCATTTCTATTATTATATTATATTTTGCCATGAGACTCATGGTTTGTTACCTCTCGCTTCTTGAATAGCTACATGGTGTCTTCCTCTTTCGGCAGCTACATGGCATCTCCCTGAGTTTGCCTACTCTCTCTATATATGTCTTCCAACCTGGCTATATTCTGCCCTGCCACAGGCCAAAGCAGCATCTTTATTAACCAATGGTAATAAAATATTCACAGCATACAGAGGGGAATGCAGCATCAATGGAATAGATGAATAGAATGAGGTCTGGCAGGTAGAGAAGTCTAAGACTGAATAAAGAAAGAGGGTGCTGAGAAGGATAGGTGTAGATTATAAGGTGAGGGAAAGGAATCCAGTTCTTCAGCATTAAGAGGGCCAAGCTCATGGGGAGCAGCAAGAGGTTTTCTAGAAAACAAGACCATAGGATAATTCCTGAGAGCATAGAGTCTAAGCCAGGCAGGGGAGTTTTGTACAAGTGTTAACCATTAATCAATGTAAGGGAACTGGTCAGGGTATCCTGGGATTTCCATGACCTTAAACCAGACAGTTTGGGCAAAAAGCATCCTACCTCATAGGAGAATTAATTAATCTCATAAACGGTGAGTGGTTTTCCTTTTATGAGAGCAACACTGTAATTATCCCCAAGCCCCAAAGGAAAGTTTTTCAGCATTTATTGAAGTAGCAAGAGCTTAGGAGTGATTCCCATGTTAAAAAGATTTACATGATTGAATGAAGTATAGGATTAAAAGGACAGAGGGAGCAACAAAAAATAAGAGGCAGCCTTATGTTTGAATAGCAAAACTTGCAGTACTGAGGCAAGCAGATGAGTGAGCCAGAAAGGAGGAACCCTGGAGTGACCTTGTGTTATTGGATAATTCTCATTATAGTAAGGAGGTAAGGGAGAAGATAATGAAGGAGTCTGCAGACAACAAACAGAATGGACACAGACAAACACAGATTGCAGAGTTTTTTGGAACTGTTAATACAATCCCTGAAAGGGACAAACTCCTCTCAGGCAACACAGGTGATGAGGGCAGCAGATTTCTTCATAAATCAACAAAAAGAGACAACAGCAATACAAAGGGCATTCCTTGTGCAGCACCTATCTAGAAGGCATCCAGTCATTTCACATTACAATCTGGTCAGCCATATTCTCAAAACCTAGGTCTCCCAAACACTCGTGGCAGAAATTAAAACCAAGTCTCTCTCATATTCATAATACGCAATTTTGATACCAGGTCTTTTGTAACTGGCAGTTTACATAAGGCCCTCTCATCAGGAACACCTTTCCCAAACCAGACTCAGAACTGAAGTGGGTGTGCAGGCTTTTACCTCCTAGGGGATCAGAAGGATTCTGTTTTAGTGTCCAGGAACAATTAAATGATGTCAGATCGTTCAAGAGTTAGCAAGAGAAGGGGGACCTGGAACATCTTCAGGGGGCAACTTCCCTTGAAACCTCCACACTGGTCAGAAAGGCCTGGAGTGAGGCTGAATCCTAAATGCAATTTGTCACAGATCACACAAGAAAGTAACTGATCACTATATTCACCAAGCCCATTAAATATATAAAGTGTTCTTTATTTATGCCTTGGATAAGAGCAGGCTCTTTCCACAAGGAACCCTTAGACCCAAAGCAAAGCAAAGTAGGAATTTTAAAGCCAAGAAGGTTGCAATAGCATCCCACCAAGTGCAGGCTGAGGGGTTTTTGCCCCAGCAGGGGAAAAGGAACTCTTACACCTATAAAATAATTTACAAACATCATTTCTAAGATTATATTGTCACAATGAAATATTGTGGTGTCCTAATGAGACATCTCACTGAGGAATTGGAGTGCCAAAGTGGAGCATTGTGATGTCACAACAGGTCAGTACAGTGGAACAGTGCAATGTCAAAATGCATTAATTTTCACTTGACAGCTGGGCATTGTGTTATCTATCACACCTGGGCATGTCGAAATCACAACTGAGCACTGTGTTGACGCAATTCAGTTTGTGATGGCAAAACAAAGAGATGTGATTTCTCAGTACAGCATTATCACATCACAATTAAGAATTGTGATGTCTCAGTGTAGAATTGTGATATCCTAAAGGAGCACTACAATGTCACAGTGTAGAACTGAGGTTTCATAACTGGGCATTGTGAGACTACAACGGGGAATTGTAATGTCCAAGCACACAAAAAATAGTGGTGTGTTAGTAAGACATTCTGATATCAAATGGAAAGTTGTAATGCCATAATGAGACATTCTGATGTCACAATGGAGGATTTTGATATCATAATCTGGAATTGTCACAAGAACAAATTTGGATGACACGGTTGAGCACTGTGGCACTACAGTGAGCATTATGTTGTCACAATGGAGAACTGCAATGCCCCACTGTGGCGTCAATTGCACAGTGTAGGATTTCAATGTCATAAGGGAGAATTATTATACCCCAATAGAGAATTTTTGTATCACCATGGAGAATTTTAATGCCAAATGGAGAATTTTAATTTCCTAATGGCATTACAATGTCACATTGTTGCAAAGAATTACAATTACAAAACTGAAAATGTGAAGTTAAAAGAGTATTATAGTGTGATAACAGGATTTAGAGGGCACAATGCTGAATTGTATGTAATATCACTGTAGAGCATTCTTTCACAACAATGATACATGATTACTAATTTTTTTTCGTTAGATCTACAACATAAACCAGGCTGAAATCAAACTCACAGAGATCTGCTTACTCTGCCTCTGTCTGTGTTGGGGTTAAAGGCATTCCTAACATAATGAAGCTTTTTTATATCACCTTTTTAATTGACATTTTCTGTTGGGTTTTTTTTTTTTTTGAGCTATACATTTTTCCCATTCCCCCTCCTTCCCACTCCCTTCCATTCCACCTTTCCCCTGCGCTCATGTTCCCAATTTACTCAGGAGTTCTTATCTTTTCCTCCTACATATGTCTCTTATAGTCCTCTTTGTTTTCTAGGTTCTCAGGTTTATAGACTGTAGAATGGCTATACTTTGTTTTATGTCTAATACCTGCTTATAAGTGAGCACATATTATATTTGTCTTTCTGGGTCTGGGTTACCTCACTCAGTATTTTTTTTATAGTTCTGTCCATTTGCTTTCATTTCAAGATGTCATTATTTTTTATTGCGGAGTAGTACTCCATTGTGTAAATGTACTGCATTTTCTTTATCCATTCTTAGGTTGAGGGTTACCTTAGTCATTTCCAAGTTCTGACTATTATGAATAATGCCGCTATGAACATAGTTGAGTTAACATTTTTATGGTATGATTGAGCATCTTTTGGGTATTTTCCCAAAAGTGGTATTGATGGGTCTTGAGGTAGATTGATTCCTAATTTTCTGAGAAACCACCATACTGATTTCCAAAGTGACTTATAAATTTGTGCTCCAACCAACAATAGAGGAGTGTTCCTTTTAATCCATATCCACTCCAGCATAAGCTGTCATCAGTGTTTTTGATCTTGGCCATTCTGCTAGGTGTAAGATGGATCTCAGAGTTGTTTTGATTTGCATTTCTCTGAAAGCTAAGATAGCTGAGCATTTCCTTAAGCATCTTTCAGACATTTGAGATTCACCTGTTAAACATTCTCTGTTTAGGTCTGTATCCCATTTTTTATTCAATTATTTATTCTTTTGATTTCTAGTTTCTTGAGTTCTCTGTTTATTTTGGAGATGAGTCTTCTGTCAGACGTGGAGTTGGCAAAGATCTCTTCTCACTCTGTAGGCTGCCATTTTATCTTTTTGACCATGTACTTTGTTTTATAGAAGCTTCTCAGTTTCAGGAGGTCCCATTTATTTATTTATTTCTCTCAGTGTCTGTGCTATTTATTTTTTTATTTATGAATAAATTTATATTTATGAAGAGGTCTTCTGTGCCGATGCCTTCAAGGCTACTTCCCACTTTCTCTTCCATGAGGTTTAATATGGTTGATTTTATGATGAGGTCTTTGATCCACTTGGACTTGAGTTTTGTGCATGGTGATAGATATGTATCTATTTTGACTCTTCTACATGTTGATATCCAGTTATGCCAGTACCATTTGTTGAAGATGCTTTCTTTTTTCCAATTTATAATTTAGTTTCTTTGTCAAAAATTAGGTGCTCATAGGTGTGTAGATTGATATCAGGGTCTTCAATCTGATTCCATTAGTCTTCCTGTCTATTTTAATGTGAATACCAAGCTGTTTCATTACTGTAGCTCTATAGTAGCATTTGAAGTCAGGGATGGTGATGCCTTCAGAAGTCCCTTTATGTACCGGATTGTTTTGGCTATCTTAGGTTTTTTGCTTTTCCATAGAAGTTGAGTACTGTTCTTTTGAGATCTGTGGAGAATATTGCTGGGATTTTGCTGGGGGATTGCATTGAATCTGTAGATTGCTTTTGGCAAGTTTGCCATTTTTACTATGTTAATCCTACCTATCTGAGAGCATGAGAGATCTTTCCATTTTCTGATGTCTTTGACTACTTTCTTCAAAAATTTAAAGTTCTTGTCATACAGGTCCTTCACTTCTTTGATTAGATTTACCCAAAGATATTTTGTGTTATTTGTGGCTATTGTAAAGGGTGATATTTCTCTGATTTTTTTCTCAGTGTGTTTATCATCTGTGTATAGGAGGGCTATTCATTTTTTGAGTTAATTTTGTATCCTGCTACATTACTGAAAGTATTTATCAGTTATAGGAGTTCCCTGGTAGAATTTTTGGGGTCATTTATGTACACTATCATATCATCAGTAAACAGTGACAGTTTGGCTTCTTCGTTTCCAATTTGTATCCTCTTGATCTCCTTTTTTTTTCTTTTGCCTTATTGCTCTAGCTAGAACTTCAAGTACTATATTGAATATATAGGGAGAGTGTGGGCAGCCTGGTCTTGTTCCTGATTTTAGTGGAATCATTTTGAGTTTCTCTCCATTTAGTTTGTGGTTGGCTGTTGACTTGCTGTATATTGCCTTTATTATATTTAGGTATGTTCCTTATATCTCTTCTCTCTCCAAGACCTTTATCATGAAGAGGTGTTGAATTTTGTCGAAGACCTTTTCAGCATCTAATGATATATAGTTTTTTTCTTTCAGTTTGTTTATATGTTGGATTACACTGATGGACATATTTGTATATTAAACATCCCTGCATCTCTGAGATGAAGCCTACCTGGTCATGATGAATTATTATTCTAGTGTTCTTGGATTCCGTTTTCCAGTATTTTATTGAATATTTTTACATCAATATTTTTGTGGGATATTTGTCTGTAATTTTCTTTCTTTCTTGTGTCTTTGTGTGGTTTGTATATCAAAATAACTGTAGCCTCATAAAAAGAGTTTGGCAATATTTCTTCTGTTTCTATTGTGTGGAATAATTTGAGGAGTATCTCTTCTTTGAAGTTCTTGTAGGATTCACTGAAACCATGTGACCCTGGGCTTTTGTTGGTTGGGAGATTTTTCATGACTGTTTTTATTTCCTTAGCAGTTTTAGTTTGCTTATCTGGCCTTAATTTAATTTTGGTATGTGGTACTTATCCAGAAAATTGTCCATTTCTTTTAAGTTTTCCAGTTTTGCAGAGTACATGTTTTTGAAGTATGACACAATTATTCTCTGTATTTCCTCCATCTCAGATGTTATATCCCCCCTTTTCATTTCTGATTTTGTTAATTGGATATTCTCGCTTTGCATTTTGGTTAGTTTGGATAAAGTTTTGCTATTTTGTTGATTTTCTCAAAGAACCAGCTCTTTGCCTCTTTGATTCTTTGTATTGTTCTCTTTGTTTCCATTTTATTGATTTCAACCCTCAATTTGTTTATTTTCTGGTATCTACTCCTTCTGCCTGAGTTTTCTTCTTGTTGTTCTAGACCTTTCAGGTGTTCTGTTAAATCTCTAGCATGGGAATTTTCCATTTTCTTTATGTAGGCATGCAGTACTATGAATTTTCTTCTTAGCACTGCTTTCATTGTGTTCCATAAGTTTGGGGATGTTATGCAGTCATTTTCATTGAATTTTAGAAAGTCCTTAATTTCTTTTTTATTTCTTCTTTGACCCAGTGGTGATTTATTTGAGGATTGTTCAGTTTTTATGGGTTTATAAGGCTTTCTGTAATTAGTACTGTTAAATTCTAACATTAAGTCATGATGATCCAATAAGTCACAGGGGATTATTCCAATTTGTTTGTACCTGTTGAGATTTGTTTTTTTATTGACTATGTGGACGATTTTAGAGAAGAAGCCATGAGGTGCTGAGAAGAAGGTATATTTTAGGGTTTTTTTGTGAAATGTTCTATAAATGTCTGTTGGCCCACTTGAGTCATAATATCTGTTAGTTCCTTTATATCTCTGTTAAGTTTCTGTCTGGCAGACCTGTCCAGTGGTAAGAATGAGGCATTGGAGTCTCCCACTATTAATGTGTAGTGCTTGATGTGTGATTTAAGCTTTAGTAATGTTTTGGAGGTGCCCTTGTATTTGGGGAATAGATGTTTAGTATTGAGACTTCACTTTGATGAATTTTTCCTATGATGAATATAAAATGACTTTCTTCATCTCTTTTTGACTAATTTTAGTTTGAAGTCTATTTTGTTAAATATTAGAAGAGCTACACTAGCTTGTTTCTTGGGTTCTTTTGATTGGATAATCTTTTCCAAACCATTTACTCTGAGGTAATGTCTGTCTATGAGGTTAAGGTGTGTTTCTTGTATGTTGTAGAAGGATGGATTCTGTTTTCATATCCAGTCACTTAGCCTGTGTCTTTTTATAGGTAAATTGAGTCAACTGATATTAAGGGATATTAATGGCCAGTGACTGCTAATTTCTGTTATTTTAGTTTTGTTGTTGATGGTGTTGTGTTTCTCTTCTTTGAGATTTGCTGGTATGGGATTATCTATTTTCTGCGTTTTTGTGGGTGTAGCTAACTTCTTTTAATTGGAGTTTTCCTTCCAGTACTTTCTGTATGACTGGATTTGTTGATAGACATTGATTAATCTGATTTTGTCATGGAATATCTTGTTTTCTTCATCTACATTGATTGCTGAATATAGTAGTCTGGGTTGGCATCCATGGTTTCTTAATGTCTGCATAACACCTGACCAAGACCTTTTGGCTTTCTTTGTTTCCAATGAAAAGTCGGGTGTAATTCTAATAGGTCTGCCTTTATACGTTACTTGGTCTTTTTCTTCTGCAGCTCTTTGGTGTGGGAAGTCTTTCTGTATGTGTGTTGCTTCTATTGGTTAATAAAGAAGCTGCTTTTAGCCAATGGCATAACAGAATACAGCCAAGCTTGAAGAGATAGATATAGAAAGAATAGGCAAAGTCAGAGAAAAGTCATGTAACCACCACAGGAGCCCGACAAAACTTTGCCCGTAGGATGACCTCGTGGTAATACACAGATTAATGGAGATGGATTAGTTTAGAAGGTAAGAGCTAGCTAGAAAAATGTTTACGCTAATGGCCAAACAGTATTGCAATTTATATAGTTTCTCTATGATTGTATCCAGGAGTCTGGGTGGCTGGGAAACAAATGAGCAGTCTCACCCAACAGCTCTTAATATTCTTTCTTTATTCTCTATTTTAGTGTTTTGATTATTATGTAATGAGAGGAATTTTTTGTTAAAGTCTACTTGGTGTACTGTAAGCTTCTTATATTTTCATAGGCATGTCCTTCTTTATGTTGAGAAAGTTTTCCTCTATGATTTTTGTTGAATATATTTTCTGTGCCTTTGAGTTGAACCTCTTCTATTCCTATTATTCTTAGGTTTGGTCTTTTCATGGTGTCTCATATTTCTTGGATACTTTGTGTTAAGCTTTTGTTGAATTTAACATTTTATTTGATGGATGAATCTGCTTCATCTCTCACATCTTCAACTCCTGAGATTCTTTCTTCCATCTCTTGCATTCTCTAGTTTATGCTTGTATTTGTGTTTCCTGGACATTTACCCAAAATTTCTATTTCCAGAATTCTCTTGGTTTATGTTTTCTTTATTGTCTCTATTTCAGTTTTCAAATCTTGAATCATTTCTTTCACCTGTTTGAATGCTTTTTCTTGATTTTCTTTAATGGATTTATTGATTTCTTCCAATTTTTTGTTTGTCTCTTCCTCCACTTCTTTAACAGAATTTTTCATTTCATTTTTAAGGGCCTCAATCATCTTAATAAATTTATTTTTAAGGTCATTTTTCTTTTGCTTCATCTGTGTCTAGATGTGTCTTGTGGTTGTAGTTTCTGGTGTTGATGTATTGCTCTTTATGTTGTTGAGTGTATTCTTACCCTGCTGTCTACTGATCTCTTTCTCTAATCAGAACAGGTTTGGCTTGTGCTTCAGGGGGTTCCTTTTCCTCCAGTTGGTGTAGTTAGGGGCTGTGGCCCCACTGAATGTTCCTTCAGGTATAAACAAGGCAGGGTCTTTGGTGATTGTCCCTCCAAGTGCCTACAGGCCCAAGGCTCAGATGGTCTTTCCTCCAGGTGCATGCATTGTTGAGTCTGAGGATCCGGTGGTCACACCATCTCCAGAGGGCACTGTTGTTGCTGCAGGCCACCATGCTGCTGAGGCTTCCTCTCCTGGTGGCCTGACTCACTAGACATGCTGCTCAGACATCCTCTCCTGGCCTGATCTCACCTTTTAATGAAAAAAGGGAGCAATTGTAATATCCTCTTGGAACATTTCAATGTCATAATGAAGGATTGCAATGTAATATTGGGTCACTGTTCACAGCCTGATCCATGTTCCTGAGTTTACTATGACACCAAAAGAACCCACATGGGAACCAACCCCTTCACGGAAATGGAAACTACAAGTTCTGTACTTAATAGAAATCATGTGACCCTTTTTCCGGCAGAGAAGCTTGATCACAGCATGCTGATATCTTTTCCTTCTTCCTTCCTTCCTTTCTTTCTCTTACACTAACATAATTTTTTATTGATTCTTAGGGAATTTCACACTGAGGACCTTAATCCCACTCATATCCTAGTCCTTACATGTCCTTCCTCCACCCTTTAGCCTCCTCCCCACTGAAGAAAATTAAAAACTAAAAATATTTTTTTTAAATCCCACTTTGTTCCTCCTTCTTTTCCACCTCTTCATCACATATTCATCTGTTGAGAGCTGTAGTGTGTCACACAGTATACTCTTTTGCCCAAACAGTGTTACTTGCAAATGTTCATTGCAATGAGTTGGTCTGTTTCTGTGAAGGCCCAAAAAGTGAGCTTATTTCTACCTTGTCTGATGGTCAGAGAGTTGAAAGTTGCTCAAATGGTTGACAAGCATATTGCAGGTCCCAACTCAGGATGTGACCGCATGATTCTTTTGACATTAAAATAGCTCCAGTCAATTCTGACAGATGGTCAGGATATGCAAATGTACAGCTGCTCCTTCTTTTGCAACTATGAGATCACCTGTGAAGTGGCTGTCTTCAGCACACTTGATCCAGAGCAGCTTCATTACCTAAACAACAGATTATTAATGATGTGATGTCTCTGAAAGTGATGAAGCAATTGACTAATTGAGTTCTCTAAAGTATCATGTTAATAAAGTCTTTTATTACCTTCTCTGCTTCCCTACAATGGGTATAAAAGCTATGGAAAAATAAACACAGACAATTTTCAGTAATCACTGGATTGCCCTTCCAGTACTATTCTATTGTTTCTGTCTTATTAATTTTTATGTGTCTTCATATTCTTTACTTATATTTTTAATTTCCCATGCTCCTACCCTGACAAGAGGTATTTTTGTTGAGGCCAGTCTTCAATGTGTTTCAAGGCTTCTGATGTCTGGTACATCATCAATAGTGGACCCTTACCAATATTGATCCAAAACTTCTCTTGAATATCCTGCTGTTGCCCCAAGTCATGGGGATCTTGTGGTTATGGTTCCCCAGGACTTGTCCCTTCATGAGCTCTAGCAGGTCATAATTAGGTAGATGTTTGAATGGGCCAACTCAAAGCCCTGGATATGGGCCTGGGTGGCAGCTGAGTTGGTCAGTCCATACCTTTACTGGAACTGACACCTTAGGTGAGGGTCAGGGCCAGCTTTCCCACATGGTGGTGAGAAGTGGGGCCAGTTCTACCTGTATACAGGTCAAGCTCTCCCAATGTGGCATCCAGTACAGGGGAACCAGTTTTCCCAGGACAGTTGAGGATCGGGACTGACTCTCCCATGCCAACAAAACTGGGGCCAGTTCTCCTGGGTGAGGGTCAAGGTAAGGTGGGAGCTGAGGTGGCTGTCAGGAGGCAGGACCAGCTCTCCAGTGCCCAGGCTTCTGGGGCCAGCTTTCACATGGCCTCCAGTGGTAACACAGGCTGCTAATATCAACACAGACCCTGGTTACAGTAGGACCACAGAACCAGATATGCACTTGGCTGTAGCTTGGGCCAGACAACTATGGCCTAAGGTGGCAGTCTAAGCCACTCAGATTAGAATGGCTCCAGTGGCAGCATGGCCCCAAGACATCAGCATGGCCTCAGATGGCAGCCCAGAACATGAGCATCGGTATAGCCTTTAGTGACAACACAGGCCATGGACATCAACACAGCCCCCAGCTGCCAGAGAGCCATGGATCCAGACTTGTCCCTTTAGTGGCAGCTAATATATCATGTGGCCCCAGGTGGCAACATTGGCCACCCATATCAGCCCGTTCCTCACAGTTGTCACATATGAAGCTCTGCCCCCTCTTCACAGTGCACAAACCACTCTACTTCTCCTCTCCCATTTCCCCACCACAAATTTGTTCATCTTAGTGACATTGCCTGCCTAGGCCACTTCATGTCAGGTAGGCCTGTGGCTATCTTCCACCCACCTGGGCTCCTTGGTTCTGGACCACATGGTGATACCTTAATGACCAGAATCCCCTTATAAAAAGTTTGCTTACAACAGTTCCTTTTGCTTACAACTGTACCTTCCCCCTCCTCTCTCACCACTCTTCCATCCAATTTAAACCACCCTATTAGAAACCCAAACTGACTTTTGTCGTGGCTGCTCTCCCTTCCCTTAGAGATGCCTGGTGGTTCCTGCCTCTTTGACTTTAGCGCAGCTCTAGAGGTCTCCATCTCTCCTTAAGCCTTACAACTGTGTTGTCACAATAGTGCATTGACGTGTCAAAGGGGATTATGCAGTATCACAAAGGAAAATTGTTAGGTCACAATCTAGTTGTGTTATGTAACAAGCAAGTGTTGTTATGTCACAATCGTGATTTGCGCTATCACTGTAGAAAATGTTCCATTAGTTTGCGGAGGAATGTGTGGCCACTGTCTTCTTGAGAAATCCAGAAGATACTTGTTAAGCCTATTGGTTTGTGGGTATAACTTAGCTCTGAGATTTATTGACTGGTTTTTATTCTGGAAGACCTAAATAAAGATGAAAGTGGAATATTAAAGTCTCTCAATATTAATTTGTCAGTATTGAGTTTTTCTTTTGTGAAATTGGGTGTCCAAACATTTTTTTTTGCATAAGGATTTATATTGTTACAGCTTTGTGATTAATTACTTCTTTAATTACTGTAAATTGCCCTTCATCTCTTCTGATTGGGCCTATTTTGAAAGCTATTTTGCAAGGTAGAAGAATCCTCACACCTCTTCATGACTTCTGTTCGACTTTATAAGTTGATGTCTGTACTTTAACTTTCATTTTTTTACATATATAGCTGTATTTTGGTGCGCTGGAAGCCCTTTGCTTTAAAGTTTAATTATTGATAGAGTTTTGTCACTTCTTATGATTTTGTTTATTACTGGTCTTATTTGTTGGGTTATTCATCATTCTTTTTTCCCTTTGCTATTAATAAATAGGATATTTGAGGTTTGTTGGTTTATTGGACATGATGGAATTCTCTCTGGCTCATCTCTGCTCATCTGTCCTGTCACAAAATGTGTTATTGGATAAGGCTATCTTCAGTATAGTGTCCCTTAAATACTCTCTACTGTTCCGACTTGTTTGTCAAAAATGCATTAATTTGTTCTTGTCTTAAAATCTTCTTGTTTCTCCATCAATCTTTGTTTTTCATTTTTGTTTTTTGTTTTGTTTTGAGACAGGGTTTCTTTACATAGCCTTGGTTGTTCTGGAATTCACTATGTAAAACAGGCTGGCCTTGAATTTATAGAGACCCACCTGCCTATGCCTCCCAAGTACTGGGATTAAAGGTATATTCCACAACACACAGCCCTCTGCATTAATTTTTCATTATCAAGTTTTTAAAGTATAGCAATCTTTGTTGACAGTTATTTACTTCCAGGCCTTAAATACATCATCCCATGCTGTCTTGGTTCTTGTTCTCGTGTTTCCTTCATGATTTCTTTAATGTTCCGTTTATCATTCAGTGACACATTTTTCACTACCCATGATTTTGTGTATGTTTATAATTTCTCATGTTATTAATTTGTAATTTTAGTCCATTGTGGTCAGACAAAAAGCAAGAAATTGTTTTAATTACCCTATATTCGCTGATATTTACTTTGTGTCTTTTTCTATGGTTTGTTTCAGAGAAAGTTCCCTGGATTTTGAGAAGAATGTGAATTTTGTAGTGTACGGATAGAACATTCTGTAGATTTGTTAGATCCCTTTAGTTTCTGATACCATTTAACTCAGATGTTTTGCTTAATTTTATTTAAACTGATATTTTATGGTGAAAGTGGGGTATGTAAATCACTCAATATTACAGTATTGGTGTTGATCTATGTGTCTACAACTAACAGTATCTGTTTATAAAACTGAGTGCAGCATGTAAGGTTTATATATGATTAAAATTGCAATGTCCTCTGATAGATTGTTGCCATAGTCAGTTGTTTGAAGTGACCCTTTTTCTTCCTCTGACAAATATTGAAGTTTATTTTATCAGGTATTAGAACACTTGTGTCTGTTTGTCTTTTCCTAGTTCTATTTGTTAGAAATAACTTTTTACATTATTCCACTATTGTGTTTGCATTTTTTCATTGATGATAATTTATATTGTAGGAGGCAGCAAAAAGATGAAGCCTAGTTTATAATTCAAACAATATGACTTTTCTTGGGAAATTTATACCATTAATATTTAGAGTAATTATTGAGAGGTATATATTAATTCCTGTCATTTTGTTGATTTGTTCTATTTGGTGTTTTCCTAATTCTCATTTGTTTGGTTACTATTCTGGTGTGGTTTATTCTTTCCTATAGCCTAATAAATGTGCTTATATTTCTCCTTAGTCCAAGTATTTTAGAATTACAAAGAATCATCTGTCAGCCTGAGAAAAGGGAGAGGGAGGTGACGTATGTAATGGGGGATTGTGGCTGAACTGGAGCCTGCAACTGGATCTCAGGCACAACTCTAAACTTGCCCCACATACAACCAAAAGTAATATTCACACAGTTGTATTTCCTGTGTCAAGTTCTAACTGAAATGAGTGTTTGAAAATAGCCCTCTTTAGAGGCTAGGAATTATATTATTATAACGAATAACAAGCTCCACAGATGAGGGGAGGCAACCAGAGCTCAGCTGAATTTGATGTGGCGTGTCAGAAAAGAGTTTGGACATTTTTCCTTCTGTCTTCATTACTTATCAGACTGGACAGAAGGACTCCATCTTGCGTAATTGATGGAGACCTGCTGGGGGTGATGGGGGGTTGCCAGGTCCCAAAGAGGGTGTGTGGAGTTGGGGAAGGGCGTAGGAGGGAGGGAGATGCTATTTGCTGGGCAGTGGTGGCACATGCCTTTAATCCCAGCACTTGGGAGGCAGAGGCAGGGGGAGCTCGGTGAGTTCAGGGCTAGCCTGGTCTACAGAGCAAGTTCCAGGACAGCTAGGGCTGTTACACAGAGAAACCCTGTCTCAAAATTCCTTCTCACCGCCCCCCCCCCAAAAAAAAAGAATAACTACTTTATCAAGCAGAAACTTTTCTCAAGCTCCCAAGGGAATGGAGATCCTTATCCAAATGTCTGGTCTTGAGAAAAGGACTTCTGGGGAGCAGACACTGTATTACAGTCTTACGATATGGGCCTGTTCCCCTCATAAAGCTCCTAAAAGGGAAGGCCCTGATATCTTACTCTTTTCCCATTATACCGTACAATCTGATTTATTACCTGAACTGTAGCCCTTAATGGAGTCACGCTCTGGCTCTGACTTGTAGGCATTTCATCCTTGGGATCGGCTGTGTCCAGTAAATCTCTAGTTCCTGTTCTTGGAGGGCACAATGCAATTCCTTGTTCCACAATGGTGAGGACTTTTTTCCAAAGAATTATTTTGTTTAGAGGGGCTACAAATGTACTCATTTTTATCCTTTTACCAAAGCCCACACAAAATTTCCGAAAGGGAAAGGCATTAATATTGAGAATCATTAAAAATGAAAGTGAACAGGTGCTGGAGAGGTGTGGCCTGAAATGTTGAAAACTTTATCAAGCAGCAATGGTCACCATGCAGTCCACACCAATGAATGACGTTCTGAGAAAGAGTAATCAAAGAGAAATATCAACCAGGAATTAGAGCTTCCAAGGAGATGAAAGGGAGTTAGCCACCGAGTGTGGCTTGTGTTCTTCACTTACGGATTATGCTGGAAGGTTGCCCACGGCCAAGACTGGCAGAGTAGAGGCTTGGGGGAGTAAGTATAGGGATAAAGGTCATTGCTAAATAGGATAAGAAGGCAATATGTATATATTAAAATGTACATTAGTTCAGGCTTTGGTAAAAACATTAATAGGCATAGGTTATCTAATTACATACCTATACTGACCCCATGAGATTAATCTAATAGTCAACAAGAGGTAAAAGAGCAGGTTCAAAGTGTTTGTCTGAGACCTCTAGTACTTACCAGGTGCTAACAATGAGCATTTAGGATTAAGGATCCTCTCATCATGTCAAGCACACTGAATCAGCTGGTGCATGCACACAGATGTTCAGTCAGTCACACACAAGCCTTCTTGGCAGAAGTCACAAAGAGCCTTGCTCATAAGGCACCATTCAGCAGTGCATATCACTAGAGGAATTCAACAATGTGGGACACATTCTCAGTGATTTTGACTAGGCTCTGGTTGTGTGCCCCCCAGAAAGCCACCCTCAACTAGCTATGATGTCAAAGGCCCGCACCTGGGCTTTTATAAAGGAATGTTGCCATCTGGTGGACATCTGGTCACACTTTAAAAACAAATGTTTGACCAGGCAGTTGTGGCTGGCACCTTTAGTCCCAGCCAGCACTTCGGAAGAAGAGGACAAATCAGGCCATCTCTGTGTTCGAGGTCAACTTAGTCCACAAAGTGAGTTCCAGGACAGCCAGGGCTGTCACACAGAGAAACTCTGTCTTAGGGAAAAAGAAGAAAAGGTCTGTGGGTTGCAGAGAGTAAAAGAGGAAAGGGCTATGAACTTTGAAATCAAGCTGTTCCAGCCTTGCTAGTTCGGTCTTAATTGTAGGGCTCTACTGTGCAATTATGTGAGACTTCAAATCACGTCATGACTGTCCATTGTTGGCCATTCCATATACAAATTGCATCTTTCCTTCATTTTTGTGATCTTATTAAAGTCACTGTCATCAGCTAAATGTCCAACTCTGGATAAGAAACTGGAAGCTAAAGCAATAGAGCTTTCATATGATCCTTCTGTACCATTTCTGGGCACGCACCCAAGGGACTCCATATCCTACTATGGAGCTATTTGCATATCCATGTTCATTGCTATTTTATTCATAATCGCTAGGAAGTGGAACCAGCCTAGATGTCATCAATTGATGAACAGCTAATGAAAATGTAGTACATATACAATGGAGTTTTATTTAGCTTTAAGGAAAAATGAAATCTGAAGGAAAATGGATGGAACTGGAAAAAATTATACTGAGTGAGGCAACTCAGGTCCAGAAGGACAAACGCTGCATGTTCTCTCTGAAAGGATAGGAATCAGCACACAGCACACAAAGACCAAGTTCTCAGCACAAAGATTAATTTGCCCCAGAGGACAAGTGTAGCAAATAAGATAAAGACAGGAGACAGAGGATGAGGGAGAAGGGGAAGAGATATTTGTTCCTGAGGGACAAAGCACTCCTTCTGGATAAATAGGAGACAGACATGGCCCATAGGCAAATGGAAGTTTATAAAGGGAAAAAGGCACCCCACACACACACATGTTAGGGTGAGTTGGTTTGTTCTGATTGGGCGTATTCATTAGGGTAACCAAATTAGAGGTTTTGTTCTGTATCTACACTCTGGACACAGAGCAAATAAATCAAGCTAGAAGTGAACTGGAGGCTTTTTCCCTACTGGTTAACTTTTAAAGTATGTCCTAATGATTCTCTGAACTTCCTCAGTGTCTGTTGTTATATTCCTCCCTTTTCATTTCTAATTTTGTTAATTTGTAAATTTTCTCTGCCTTTTCGCTAATTTGGGTAAGGGTTTGTTGATCTCATTGATTTTCTCAAAGAACCAACATTTTGTTCCTTTGATTCTTTGTATTTTTTTGTTTGTATGTTTCTATTTTATTGATTTCAGCCCCAAGTTTGATTATTTCTTGCCATCCCCTCTTTTGGGGTGTAATTTCTTCTTATTATTTATTTCCTCTTTAAGGACCTCTATCATACTCATAAAAGCTGTCTTAAGGTCTTTTTCTTGTACTTCAGCTATGTTGCAAACCTCAGAGCCTGCTGTGGTAAAGGTGCTGGGCTCTAGGGAGAGACAAATTGCCCTAGCTGTTGTTGATACACTGGCATCTGGTCTCTGGGTTTGGGGAAATTGTAATTCTGCATGCTAATTTTCAGTCTCGACTCTGTTGGGTGAGTGTTTTGTTCCCTGGTTTCTGCTGCACTTTCTGGTTCTTAGGAGCTTGTGTTGGTTGTGTTATCTGGTAGGAAATGCTTTGGGGAACCTGATAGGTGTGGCTACTGGGGTTCTGGGAACAATGTGTTTCTAGATATTGAGAGGTGATACTTAGCAACGGGGTGGTCTAGGAGTGGGGCACTGAGGGGTCCACAGACAGGAGGAAAGTAGGATGCTCCATCAGGATCTGCATGATTACCTGGAAATTGGGGCAGAGAGTGAGCAGAGACCACAGCATGTAGTCTTCTACAGAGCTGGGGATGAGACTGTGGGACTGGACTTGGAGGAATGGAGGGAGAGGTGAAGATCTTCAGCTGGCCTAGCTGCTTCCGTGACTGGAGTTGCCTGTGAATTTCCAGGGAAAGCCAGTTGGAGTTGGCTGCTGAAATAAAGCAATGAATGGAGAGAAAATGTTTGGAGGAGTAAAGCCACGTGATCCATAGGTGATGGGGACGGGGGAGGAAGGGAGTCTGAAGTAGGTGGCCTGCTTCAGAGCTGGGGATAAGACTAGGGGTTAGTTTAGGAGGAGCTGCAGGAGAGGTGAAGATCTGCAATTACCTACCTGCTTTCTTGGTCAGAGTACTTATCAACTTCTTGAAAATCTCAAAAACAGTAGCCAAGTGTGCTGGCACACTCCTTTAATCCCAGAACTAGGGAGCCAGAGGCAAGCAAATCATGTGAGTTCCAGGCTAGCCTGAGCTACATAGCAAGTACCAGAACAGCCAGGGTACAGAGTGAGCCCATGTTTTTTAAAAAGAAACAAATAAGTAAATAAAATCTGAACATTAAGTAAAACAATCACTAGTAATTATATAATTACAAGCAATCTAACCACCCCTCTAAAAAAGCATGTGGAGCATTTGTTCAACTACAAAATATGCATATCTGTTGGTGGATTTAGTCATTTCTTATTTAAGACAAGTACTCTATCCTAGTGTCTCCTCCCTATATCATAATTGTTTCTATTGGCTACTGCTTGCATCTCTGTTAGTCTGCCTTAATTATGGACATAATCTTTCCTTCCTTACATCATTAGACTTATGCTGAATTATGGTGATGTATCATCACCATTGGAAACTTAAAAGTAACTTGAGGTCATTATGATACTCCAAGTGAATACCAAGTAAAGCACAATGTTGCAAGTAACCACTCCCGGTGGTTATAGCTGTTCCTTCAGTTATGGTCAAGGGTCCCTAGCTGTCGCTGTTTTTGAGCCCATGTACTCAGCTCACACTCTTCTCTTCCATTGCTTCCTGCCTCGATTTTGTCTCTCCCTAACTATGTACCTTTTTGTTTGTTTGCTTACCTGCTTGCTTAATTTGAGTATCTCTTACTATGTGTCCCCAGCTAGCTTTGAAATCTCAGAGCTCTTTCTGCCTCTGCCTAACAAGTGCTGGGATTAAAGATGTGTGCTGCCATGCCCAGACTAACACAGCATCTGTGCACCACCATCAAGTCTCTCATCCCACAGCCTACGTCAACTTCAGAACAATCTCTTCCCAAGAAGACTCTTAAATTTCATTAATGATCCTTCATAGTTTTGCTGAGTTGCATGTTTCTGTTTCATTCATTCCTGTTCAACTGGGGTGTAATCAAATGGCCACTGAAGTCTTTTCCTCACCAAGAGGGGTTCTTCACTGCAACATTTCTTCAAAAGTTCTCCAAAAGGATGTTTCAAGTGGAAGGATGTGGGGAAAGGGAACCATTTATTCATTGCTAGTAGACACGCAAACTGGTAGAGCCACTATGGAAATCAGTGTGGCAGCTCATCAGGAAGCTATGACTAGATCTACTTCAAGATCCAGCTGTACTACTCTTGGGCATATACCCAAAGGACGCTTTATCCTACTACAGAGACTCTTGCTTAACTATGTTCATTGTTACTCTATTTATAACAGCCAGAAATGGAAATATCCATCAACTACTGAATAGATAATGAAAATATGGGATACATTTACACAATGGAACATTATTCAACTATTAAGGAAAATTAAAAGTTTGGGTAAATGTATGGAGCTAGGAAAAAATCCTGAGTGAGGTAACCCAGACACAAAAATACAGATCTCTTTGTATTTTCTCTTATATGTTGATGCTAGCTTTTAAGCCTTCAATAAGTATGTTACATTTCAAATAACCACCAAGATTTGGTACCTCATAAGGGAATAGGTGGAAGGAGAGGATTTTACAAAGAAGGGGAAATATAATATACTGTAGTGGAGAGACAAGGGAGAAACTAGAATAGGAGGACTAAATGAGAGGGAGGACTGAAGAGCAGGTCAAAGGAGGGAATATGGGGAGGGACAACTAACACTAAAGGTCTTGAGAAGCATAGAAAGCATACTACTATAGTAGCTTCTTAAAATATATTTGGATATTAAAGGAAATTAAGTGGAGTCACCAAATAATAGGTGAGAGAATGTGCCAACTAAACATTTATGCCACCAAATAAAACTTTATGTGTCAGAAATGAGTGGCATCTTCTTGAGTCATTGGTCAAAGGTGTCCTATGGACCTCTACCCAAAACATCACTGGCTATTGTCAAGGCTATTGATTATTCTCCACAGTGTGATGGGAGGGCCTACTACTGAGGAAAACACTTCTCTGTATCATCTAACATGAAGAAATTGAGCTGGTGCCTAACAAGAAGCTTCACCCCTAATGAATAGTGTTCAGGGTACTGGAAGATACCCTTGCATGCTACCAGAGGGCAAAGATAACCAACAATATCACAGTTACAAATCCTATGGCCTACAAAGTAACGTGACTGCAAGAAATACTGTGCAGTAGTGATACAAATATTATTGGAGTAAGCAACCACTTTGTGTTTGGATTTATGGCCACTCCACGACATGGAATCCATACTTGACACTACGAAAATGGCCAAGAACCTGAGAAGAGATATATCATGGGCCTAGGAGAAAACCTGGTACTTTTATTTTGCTGGAGGAATTTAGTAATATAATGATTCCTAATGATACACTGCTGTACACATAGATCAGTGCATCCATCACCCATCCTCAGCAAAGTTTCTTCTTGCAGTAAATGGAAATTAACACAGAAGATGCACAGCTGGACACCTTGCAGAGAGCAAGAGCACTCAGTTCTCATGGATGTTTTCATCAAACCCCTCTTATCAAAGCTTGAGGATACTTGTCAAAGAGGAGGCAGAAAGATTATGAGCCAGAAATGGAGGTTGGTTCTAAGGAAAGAGTGTCCTCAGGAAGCAAAAGAACTGATATACATATTAATTCACAGAGGCTGTGACAATACACACACACAAGACCTGTATAGGTTCAAATCAGACAAAACCCTATCACCTAGAGGGGGAGGTAAACTCCTAACTCCTAACCAAGAGGCTATTTGCAATTGATGCCTGATGGCAAAGGGAAAATCAGGTTTTTCCAAAGGAATATTATTGGGCATATCAACTATACTCCATGTCAGAGCCCATGCCTGTGATTACTTGCCAACACAAAATGAGCCCTTATATCTTTATGAATATTTTTTGCTTTGTCTTGGAATTTCTTTTGTCTTATTGTTCTTTTGCCTGGCGATTTTGATTTTTGTTTGTTTGTCTTTAAGGATTTGTTTATCACTTTTTAAAATATTTGTTTCTTGGTATCTGTCTTTGCTTTTTTTTTGAGTGGGCTAAAACAGAATGTTGGATGAATAAGGAGGAAGAGAGGATCGGGGAAGTGCTGGAGAGGAAAACATGATCAAAATATATTGTATGGAAATTTATTATTATTATTATTATTATTATTTTATTACTTAAAAAATACCAATCCAAATTCCCACTCCCTTCTTTTCTCTCACTCCCCTCCCACTCTCTCCATACTCCTTCCCATCCCACCCCTTCCAGTCCTAAGAGAGGGCAAGGCACCCTGGCCTGTGGAAAGTCCAAAGCCATCCCTACTACATCTAGGTTGAGCAAAATATACATCCAAAGAGAATAGGATCCCAAAAGCCAGTACATGCAGTGGAGAAAAAACCCCATGCCAATGTCAGTGGCCTCTCAGTCTGCCCAAACTGTCAACCACATTCAGAAAGACTAGTTTGATCCCATGCTCATTCACTCCCAGTCCAGTTGGAGTTAGTGAGCTCCCATTAACTCAAGCAAACTGTCTCAGTGGATGAACCCCTCATGGTCTTGACTTACTTGTTCATACTTTCACTCCTTCCACTCTTCAACTGGACCTTGGGAGCTCAGTCCAGTGCTCTATTGTGGGTCTCTGCTTCTGTTTCCATGTGTTGTTGGATGAAGATTCTATGGTGATATTTAAGATAATCATCAGTCTGACTACAAAGAAAGACCAGTTCAGGTACCCTCTCCTCTATTGCTCAGGGTCTTAGCTGGGGTCATCCTTGGGATTCCTGAGAATTTTTCTAGAACCAGGTTTCTTGCTAACCCCATAATGGCTCCCTCAATCAAAATATCTATTTCCTTGCTCTCATATCTGTCCTTCCTCCATCTCAACTATCCCATTCCTTCAAGTTCTCCTCAACTCTCCCCTTCTCCCTTCTTTCTATTCCCTACCCCAATGCTCCCAAATTTTGTCAGCTGATCTTGTCTGTTTATAATTTCTAGGTGGGTCTATATATGTTTTCTTTGGGTTCACCTTATTACTTAGCTTCTCTAGGATCATGAACTATAGGCTCAATGTCCTTTGTTAATGGCTAGTATCCACTTGTGAGTGAGTACATACCATATTTATTTGGGGTGGGGGGGTCTGGGTTACCTCACTCAGGACAGTGTTTTCTAATTCCATCCATTTGCATGCAAAATTCAAGATGTCATTGTTTTTATCACTGAGTAGTACTCTAATGTGTAGCTGTTCCACACTTTCTTTATCAATGCTTCTATTAAAGGGCATCTAGGTTGTTTCCAGGTTCTGGCTATTACAAATAATGCTGCTATAAACATAGTTGAACAAATGCTTTTGTAGTATTATTGAGCATCTTTTGGATATATTCCCAAGAGAGGTATTGCTGGATCCTGAGGTAGGTTGATTCTCAATTTTCTGCCACCACACTGATTTCCAAAGTGGTTGCACAAGTTTGCATTCTCACCAACAAACATCTTTAGTGTTTTTTATCTTAGACATTCTGACAAGTTTAAGATGGTATCTCAGAGTTGTTTTGATTTGCATTCCCAGATAGCTAAGGAAGTTGAACGTGTCCTTAAGTATCCTTTAGCCATGTGAAATTCTTTTGTTGAGAATTCTGTTTAGTGCATTACACCATTTTTAATTGGGTTATTTAAATTTTTAATATCTAATTCCTTGAGTTCTTTATATATTTTGGAGATCAGTCCTTTGTCTGATGTGGAGTTGGTGAAGATTTTTTTTCCCTATTCAGTATGCTGCCTTTTTGTCTAATTGACTGTGTCCTTTGCTTTACAGAAGCTTCTCAGTTTTAGGAGGTCCCATTTATTTATTATTGCTCTTATTGTCTGTGCTACTGGGTTTATATTTAGGAATTGGTTTCCTGTGCCCATGCATTGAAGGCTACGTCCCACTTTCTCCTCTAATCAGGTTCAGTGTGGTCGGATTTATATTGAGGTCTTAATGCATTTGGACTTGAGTTTTGTGCATGACAAGAGATATAGATCTATTTTCATTCTTCTACAGGTTAACATCCAGTTATACCAGCACCATTTGTTGAAGATGCTTTCTTTTTTCCATTGTATAATTTTAGCTTCTTTGTCAAAAATTAGGTGTTCATAGATGCATGGATTAATATTTAGATCTTCAATTAGATTCCATTGATCAGCGTCTCTGTTCTTATGCCAATACTAAGCTGTTTTCATTACTGTAGCTCTGTAATAGAGCTTGATGTCAGGGATGGTAATGCCTCCGGAAGTTTCTTTATTGTGTAGGATTTTTTTGGCTATCCTGGGGTTTTGGTTTTTCCATATGAAGTTGATTATCGTTCTTTCAAGGTCTGCGAAGAATTGTATTGGGATTTTAATGGAGACTGCATTGAATCTGTAGATTGCTTTTGGTAGGATTGCCATTTTTACTATGTTGATCCTTCCTATCCAAGAGCATGGGAGATCTTTCCATTTTCAGGTATCTTCTTCAATTTCCTTCTTCAAGGCCTTAAAGTTCTTGTCAAATAGGTCTTTCATTAAATTGGTTAGAGTTACCCCAAGATATTTTATGTTTTTTTGTGGCTATCATGAAAGGTGACTTTTCTCTGATTTGCTTCTCAGCTTTTTATCCTTTGTGTATAGGAGGGCTACTGATTTTTTTTTTTTAGTTGATCTTGTATCCTGCCACAATGAAGGTATTTAACAGCTGTAGGAGTTCTCTGGTAGAGTTTTGGGGGTCATGTTTCGTGCACTATTATATCATCTGCAAATAACAAAAGTTTGACCTCTTCCTTTACAATTTGAATCCCTTTGATCTCCTTATGTTTGTCTTATTGCTATTGCTAGAACTTCAAGAACTATGTTGAAGAGATATGAAGAGAGTGGACAGCCTTGTCTTGTTCCTGATTTTAGTGGAATGGCTTTGAGTTTCTCTCCATTTAATTTGATGTTGGCTGTTGGCTTGCTGTATATTACTTTAATTATATTTTGATATGATCCTTGTATCCCTAATCTCTCCAAGACCTTTATCATGAAGGGGTGTTGAATTTTGTCAAATGCTTTTTCAGCATCTAATGAAATGATCATATGGTTTTTTCTTTCAGTTTATTTATATGATGGATTATACTGATAGATTTTCATATGTTGAATCAGCCTTGCATCTCTGGGATGAAGCCTACTTGAGCATGATGGATGATTTTTTGATGTGTTCTTGAATTCATTTTTCCAGTGTTTTATTGAGAATTTTTGCATCGATGTTCATGAGTGAGATCGGTCTGAAGTTTTCTTTCTTGGTTGTGTCTTTGTGTGGTTTTGATATCAGAGTAACTGTAGCTTCATAAAAAGAATTTGGCCATGATCCTTCTATTTTTATTATGTAAGTTCTGGTAGAATTCTTCACTGAAAGAATCCAGCCCAGGACTTTTTTTGGGGGAGGGGGGGGCTGATGACAGTTTCTATTTCCTTGAGACTTATAGGAGCATTTAAATTGTTCACCTGGTCTTGATTTAATTTTGGTATATAGTATCTATTTAAAAAATTGTTCATTTCTTTTACATTTTCCAAGTTTGTAGGGTATAGGTTTTTGTAGTAAGATCTAATGATTCTCTGAATTTCCTCAGTGTCTGTTGTTATATCCCCCTTTTAATTTCTGATTTGGTTAATTTGGATGTTCTCTCTCTGCCATTTGATTAGTTTGGATAAGGGTTTGTCAATCTTGTTGATTTTCTCAAAGAATCAGCTCTTTGTTTCATTGATTCTTTGGATTGTTTTCTGTGTTTCTATTTTGTTGATTTCAGCCCTCAATTTGATTATTTCCAGTCTTCTACTCCTCCTGGGTGAGTCTGCTTCTTTTTTCCTAGAGCTTTCAGGTATGCTATTAAGTCTCTAATGGGAGCTTTCTCCATTTTCTTTATGTGGGCACTTAGTGCTATGAACTTTTCTCTTAACACTGCTTTCATAGTGTCCCATAGGTTTGGACATGTTGTGCCTTCATTTTCATTGAATTCAAGGAAGACCTTAATTTATTTATTTATTTATTCCTTCCTTCCTTCCTTCCTTCCTTGACCCAGAGGTGGTTCAGTAGTTGACTGTTCACCTTCCACGAGTTTGTAGGCTTTCTGGGAATTTAACTGTTGTTAAATTCTAACTTTACTCCATGGTGATCCAATAAGACACAGGGGGTTACTCCATTTTTGTGTGTGTGTGTGTGTATGTAGAAGTTTGCTTTGTTACCAAGTGTGTGATCAATTTTTAAGAAGGTTCCATGAGGTGCCGAGAAGAAGGTATATTTTTTTCTGTTTGGGTGGAATGTTCTATAGATGTCTGTTAAGTCCATTTGATTCATTACATTTGTTTGTTCTCCTATTTCTCTCACTTTTCTGTCTTGTTGACCTGTCCATTGGCGAGAGAGAAGTGTTGAAATCTCCTACTATTAGAGTGTGTGTCGGGGGTTGTGATTTAAGTATTAGTAATGTTTCTTTTATATATGTAGGTGCTCTTGTATTAAGAACATAGATATTCAGGATTGAGACTTCATCTTAATGAATTGTTCCTGTTGTGAGTATAAAGTGTCCTTCTCCATCTCTTCTGATTGACTTTAATTTGGAATCAATTTTGTTAAATATTAGAATAGCCAGACCTGCTTGTTTCTTAGGTCCATCTGATTGGAAAATCTTTTCCCAACTTTTTACTCTGAGGAAGTGTCTCTCTTTGAGGTTGAGGTGTATTTCTTGTAAACAGCAGAAAGCTGGATCCTGTTTTCTTATCCATTCTCTTAGCCTGTGCCTTTTTATAGGTGAATTGAATCCATTGACATTAAGTGATATTAATGACCAGTGGTTGTTAACTCTGGTTATTTTTTGGTAGTAGTGTTTGTGTGTTTCTCTTCTTTGGGTTATACTGGTGGTAGTGGGGTTATCAGATGTCTGTGTTATTGTGGGTGAAGTTAGCTTCCTTGGGTTGAGGTTTTCGTTCTACTACTTTCTGTAAGGTTGGGTTTGCGGATACATATTATTTAAATATGTTTTGTCATGGAATATCTTGTTTTCTCCATCGATGGTGAATGCAAGCTTTGCTGGGTATAATAGTCTGGGTTTGCATCCATGGTCTCTTAGTGTCTGCAGTATATCTATCCAGGACCTTCTTACTTTCATTATTTCCATTGAGAAGTCAGGTGTAATTCTGATAGGTTTACCTTTATATGGTACTTGACCTTTTTTCCTTTGCAGCTCTTAATATTCTTTCTTTATTCTGTATGTTTTGTGTTTTGATTATTATATGGTGAGGGGAATTCTTTTTTTGATCCAGTCTATTTGGTGTTCTGTAAGCTTCTTGTACCTTCATAGGAATATCCTTTTTTAGATTGGGAAAGTTTTCTTCTATAATTTTGTTAAATATATTTTCTGTGCCTTTGAGCTGGAGTTCCCCTTCTACTCCTATTATTCTTAGGTTTGATCTTTTCATGGTGCCCCAGGTTTTCTAAATGTTTTGTGTTAAGAATTTGTTGGATTTAATATTTTTTGACCAATGATATTTCCTCTATAGTATCTTCAGTGCCTGAGATTCCTTCTTCTATCTTTTGTATTCTGTTGGTTATACTTGTCTCTGTAAATCCTGTTTGTTTACCCAGATTTTCCATATCCAGAATTCCCTTGATTTGTGTTTTCTTTATTACCTCTATTTCAGTCTTCAAGTTTTGAACTATTTCCTTCACATTTTTGATGCTTTTTCTTGGATATCTTTGAGAGATTTATTAATTTCTTCCAACTTTTTGTTTGTCTTGTCTTCCATTTCTTTAAGGGAGTTTTACTTCCTCTTTAAAGGTCTCCATAATTTTCATAAAGTTATGTTTAAAGTAATTTTCTTCTACTTCTTCTGGGTTAGGATGATCAAGTCTTCCTGTGTGTGTCCACTGGGTTCTGGTGTTACCATGTTGCTTTTTAAGATGTTGGAGGAATTTTTGCATTGGCACCTACCCATCTCTTCCTTCAAATGAGGCTGGCAGTATCTTGGTGTCTTTGTTCTGATCCTTGCTGTGGCTGTCTGAGTACTTGGGAATTTTTCTTGGTCTGCTCTGTCTTAGGTCCACTCAGTATTGGAGCAAGTTGTGTTTCATGGTTCCATGGACCTTGTAGGCAAAAAGGCAGGTTTGGGGGCAGGGTGGGTTGGGGGATAGGAAAACTCCCTACTGGCTGGTTAGAAAAGCCAAGGGAGTTGGGGAGGAGCTCCTGGGTTTTGTCCTAATGGAGAGGTCCCAGAGATGGGGCGTCTGGCTGTCTGGTGGCCAGTGACTCACCTCTTAGGTCTCCTCAGTATTGGAGCAAGCTGTGTTGCAGGGTTCCACAGACCTTGGAGGCAAAAAGGTGGCTTGTATGGAAATTTTTAATAAAGTAAATAACAACAAGAGCTATTAATTCTTATCTTCTAAATACTTAGAATTCTGTATTGTCTATATGTCCTTGAATATATTTGCAATGTTTATTTTGTATATTGGTCTATTGCTGTGAAAAGACACCATGACCTTTGCAACTCTTATAAAAGAAAGCATTTAACTGGTGCTTGCTTACAATTTCAGAGGTTTAGTTCATTATCGTCATGATGGGAAGCATGAAGCATACAGGCAGAAATGGTGCTAGAGAAATAACTGAGAGCTATATCCCTATCTGCTGACCACGGAGAAATTCTGAAATTGGCATGGGCTTTTGAGACCTCAAAGTCCACACCCAGTGATGCACTTCTTCCAAAAAGACCAAATCTACTCCCATAAGGTCACATCTCCCAGTCCCTCCCAAACAATACCATTCCCTGATGACTAGGCATTCAAATATATGAGCTTATGAAGGTCATTCTTACTCAAACCACTATGCTTAGTATCAAATTTGTTTAAGTAAGTGCTCAAGAAAACTGCAGTTGCTAAATTGCTCCACCTTCCCTCTCGATCATAGAGAAACAAGAGTTTTACAGGGGAAAAAAAAAACAACTTCAGCTTCCTAAACTGGGTAAGTTTGGCCAACTAAAATAACAAGCTAATGGCAAGGGGCAGAGAGAGGATGTAAACAATGTGACCATATCTGATAGATAAATGGAAGTATTCATTGCTCCCCCAAGTCTTTCTTTGAGACGTATTAACTTGTACATTTAAAATCAAATTTAAAAAATCCCAAGTCATGCCTGGTGGCACAGTGGTGCTAAAGATGCTATCTCCTGATCCTTGCCTCAATTCTGGTTCTACAAGATCATCTCAAAAGTCTCTACAGCTTGAAGGATAAACTGGTTTTTAAGAGAAAATTGTTCTTACTCCATAATATAGTCCATTCTCCTAATAGGTAATTGCCACAATCTAGGTCTGCCTTTATAAGAAACACAGTAGAAACGCCAAAAACTATCTTGCTTTGCAAGTCTCATGAGCCCTAAGAAGAAGTAAATGCTTTTTCTTTACTTTTTAAAACCAAAATAATTTCAGAGTGCCGGTTACAATGACTTAAACTTTTAACAAATAAGTTAAATTTGTTAAGAAAACCCAAGACTATTCATGTGCTTTATTTGAATTTGTACCTATTAAATATTTAAAATACTGCATATATATCATCTGTGTTTTAGATACAGTCTCTTAGATTTTCATTTAAAATATAATCATCTTCTTGAGAAGAAAAGCATAAGAATGGTGATGAAGAGGTTAAAAAGGAAACTACAGGTAAAGAAAAAAATCTATATATGAGATACATTTTTTGATAAGAGATAGTTAAAAAGAAGTACTATGGGGCTTCTGAAGGGATGGCTCAGCCATTAAAAATATTGGCTGCCCTTCCAAAGATGTGGGTTTGATTCCCAGTGTGCACATGGTGTCTCACAACTGTGTACAATTCCAGTTCTAAGAGATTCAATGCCCTCTATCTGCTTCCACAGATACCAGGCACAAACATGCACGCTTCTAGGCAAAACATCCACACACATAAAATAATATTTTTAAAGTATAAAAAGAAAGGTAAAGATTTTTATATGGTAAGGAAAAGATGGTTATGAAGCAGAAACACATGAAAACCAAGTTAAAGGGTTAAAGTGTGTAGTAGAAGGAGTATGAGAAAATGGGCATGGTTATAACTAACTCAATTGGGGGTTGGTGAGGTCTAGACAGTGTCCATTCCCTCTTCATAAAATTCCAATGGGAAAAAAATAAACAAAGTTTAATTCCACCAAATTCAGGGGGTGAGGTGTGAACAGGTTTATTAAGCTTACTTATGGACTAGTGGTGAGGGATTACAGGCAGACACAGAAAACCTTAAGGCAGCTCTGGAATGTCTGTACCCAGAAATGATGATGACTGCTCATTGCTATGAAGATGGAGTCCCCTTCCCTAGTCACCAAAATACTCTAGCCCTTTGCTAAGATCCCAAGGCCATGTGTAATTAGTTGACTGGGAGAATTGGCTTTACGCTGAGGTGAAAATCCTGTGACTTTCCCCACCCCTTCCTTCTGTGAGGAATGTCCACTATCAACAAACCCAGCAGTGATGTTATGAGAGCAGGCCCAGACAAAACCCTGAAGATAGTAGCCGTTTGACTCTGAAAATAGTCCTATACAACAGTTACTAAAACTTAAAGATCAAAATTCAATACCCTGAGATAGAATTGATGGCCAATTCTCTGTCTACAATGATAAGCTTTCCTTAAATACTGATCTATTTTTAGTAATTTTTTAAACTGATGTAGGAAAGCAAGGCTTTTATTTTATCCTTTCACTAAATGAGGTATCTAAAACTTGTGGTAAGACTTTACTGTATGTTTTATTTTCTTGTTGCTTTGAATATCTCTCTGAATAAAGTCCTCCCTTAAAGGAAAGCCACGGCCTCAACAGTAGAGAAAACTCTTACAAAAAGAATTTTCTAACTCTAGCTAGACATCTTTTGCCACCAAGTAAAACTTTCTATACTAGCATTGGGTTATATATAATTGAGCTGTGGACCAAAGAGGGGGGGCATGAACACACTCAAACAATTCATGCTATCACCAAGGCTATTGGTTGCTATCTACAAGCTGATGGTATAGTTCTGTAGCTGAAGATAATACTTACATAGCTCATTTATAACACAGAGAATTTGAACTGGTGCCTAACTAGAGCCTTCACCGCTATGAGATGGTGTTCATGGTACTGGAAGGTACATATACACACATACAGAAAAACACTCATAGAATACAAATAAGTAAATCTTAGCCAGGTGTGTTGTTGCACAATAATACTTTAATACCATCAATGGGGAGGCAGGAGTGGGTAAGTCTCTGAGTTTGAGGCTAGCCTGATCTATATTTTAAGCTCTGGTCTAGCCAGAGCTGCCTAATGAGAACCTATCTCAAAAAAAAGAGTAAATTTTAAAGAAAACACAAAATTTATCCCATTTGAAATTTTTCTGCTAAATCACACAGATGTCATGGAACTCAATCTAATCATAAATACTTAAATCTATTCATAAGCTTGGACTATTAGAGAGACAAATAATGTTAATTAAATCTCAACGTTAACTAAAGCGTTGCCTTTCTTCTAAGATCCTCCTCTTTTGGAGAATATCCATTATCTCCTTATAAAGTAAGTACATGGTAGCCTATAAAAAATTTAAATTATAGGAATCATCTTTACTTAAATATGATAACTAAAGGTTCAGAATTGGTTACAGAGTCTCTTCCTCCAGATATTAAAAAAAAAAATGGAAAAAAAGAAACAGAACAAACACAAACAAAACGAAGTAAGTATCACCTCAAAGACTCCATTCTGCCTGGAGGGAAAGACTCCATACAACTACTTCTAACCAGGACAACATTTCATGCCATGAACTCAGATTTTTAAGTCTCACATCAAATGTGTGCTTATGTCTTTTGGGAATACATGCAGCCAAACCTCAGACATTCCAGATGACAATCATCTTAGACCACACTGACAACGGTGTACCCAGGTAACTGGACATTTCTTACATGGTTAGCTTTCTTAAGTCATTCATAATTAGATATTTCAAATTTTCAGGTACTCAGTATTTCACTCACTGAAGTTTCAAATTAATGCTAATGTTGGTTTTAGTCAAATTTTACACAAGGATATTTGGTCCATCTATTAAGGCAGAAATCTGTGAGTTCAAGGACAGACTGCTCTATAGTGCAAGTTCCAGGGCAGCCAAGGCTATGTAATGAGACCCTGTCTCAGATAGATGATAAGTGTTTAAATACTTTAAATATAAGTAAAAACTATTTACAACTGTGGAACATCTAAACATTGATAGACATATAATCTATTCTTTAGAAATGTATAGATTTTGGTTGTTTAAAATGATTGTTTCCATTATCTATTACTTTCTCTTTTGTTAGGTCAGTGTTCTTGATTGTTTTAATTTTAGGTATATTATCCCCATTATACATTAAATTAATGTTATATCAAATACAGAGAACAAAACAAAAAAGAAAATAGGGGTACAGGATATGGCTCAGAGGCAAAGGCATTTGCCACCAAAAATTATGATAGAACTTCAATCCCTAGAACCCACAAGTGGATGGAGAGAACTGATTTCCAAAAGTTGTCCTCTGACCCCCACTTATGGGCTCTGACAGCAAGTGCACCCAAACATACGCACGCACATACATAAAAAATAAACAAAATATACAAATACTCTGATTTCAATCACAATGGCTAGTAGATTTTTACTATCTTTTCTGCTAAAGATTGCTTTATTACCTTCTGCTGAGGCTCATCTATATCAGATATTGAGAATGAGGCCTTCCGACCAATGAGGGAAAATGAATATTTGGCCCCTACTTGAACACAACATGATACCTGGCTAACAGGTAGAACTATGAACAGAATCTCCTGGGAAGAACCACACCTTCCCCTGAGTCTTCTGCAAGAAGGAGTACCAATTCACAGTAGAGATGTGGAATAAAGCAAGTCCTGAGTCAAATTATCCTTGGGCATTTATTAGCAGCCTTTCATTGCTCTCCTCTGTATGTGACTTTTGATAAGGTCACATCTTTGGGACCAAGAAGTAAATCCTTTGGGATATATAAGAAGACCCTCAGTTCTCACCAACCAAAAGGCTAAGAATGCCATTCAATAAGATCCGAGGCCTACAGTTTAAAAGTCCCTGTGACCTGTCTATTTAATATTTTCCTTCCTTCCTTCCTTCCTTCCTTCCTTCCTTCCTTCCTTCCTTCCTTCCTTCCTCTCTCCCTTCTCTCCCTCCATCCCTCTCTTTCTTCCTCCCCTTCTCTCTCCATGTATGTGTATATTGCCTACATGTATGTGTGTGTGTACCCCATTAATGTCTTGGTGTCTGTAAAGGCAAGAGAGGGCATCTGATGCCCTGGAACTAAGGTTACAAATGGGTGTGAGCTACCACATGGATGCTGAGAATCTAACCTCCGAAAGAGCAGCCAGTGATCTTAACTCCTATCTAGCCCCATACCTACCAAAATATTTGAAAAAAATCTTGATTTATGATTTTCTTGTGGTCTGTTACTATAAAGCTTCACAAAACCTTTTGAAACATAGAATTTGGGGTAACCTGAATAACCTCTTATTTGTGTTTTTGCATGACAGAATACAGAATAAGCAAGCTTTAAAATAACAGCATGTTTACCTCCATTAAATGGAAATGTTAAGAAGGGAATCTAACACACACACACACACACATATTACCATGTCACTCAAGGAAAAGTTCCATCCAGTTTTCTGTAGCAAGGGTGTTCCTAACCTTCTTACCTAGCAATTGGTCAGTTCCTCCAAGGAGGAAGTCAGTAGGTTCTAATCCCAGTGGCCACTGAGTTCATGCTTCTCTGCCACCTGTAACATCTTTGGTGTAATGTGCCTGTGTACATCTTTCCTTCCTGTTCCCATGGGAACCATGCCCTGAATACACACTGTCTCACTGCATGCTCACTGGATATGTTGGCTCATACCTGTAATCCCGCTATATAGTGAATTCTTGGCTAACCTTACTACAAAGTAAGAGTTTTGCCTTTAAAAAAAAATCCTCCTAGAAACAATCATGGTCTCTCTCCAGCTTACTGGTCTGCCCAGTCGGGCAGCCTGGTTGTTCCAGATAAAGTCAGCCTCCACTCTACGAAAGAGGATTTCCTGCTGATTTACAAGTCCAGTTTAGCTAAGGATATAATCTGTTTTTTTGCCTGCTAATTGTTGATCTTTAGACTTGTAGCTTCCGTGTTTGAAGCACCAAGCTTCACTCTGAGTTCCCTATACAACCTGTCCTCTTAATTTGCTAGCTGCTCATTCAAGCAGTCAACCACAGTTCAAAGCATCTTTTTAAAAACACTGCATCTGTACTGAAGACCCACAGACTTTTCTTCTATCCTACAAGCAATAGAGTATAGGAACTATTTTCACAACATTTATAAGATTTGAACCATGTTGTAAGCTTAAAGTATAAAGGAAGAGATGCAAATTTGGAATTTGAGTAGTCACAGAAATTGGTGTCTTCATGGGGATTCTGGAACTATCCCCTATTCACAATGATCACACTCTGAACCCGAGTTTGCATTTTCATTAAATAAATAAAATCAACCTTGGGTCAGGAGTTAGAGTCAGCAGCTAGTTGACAGAAAGTAAAACCATGGAGAGTCAGAGGGAGTCTGGAAAATCGATAGATGCATGGTAGAGAGGAACTTTGGGTGTGGCAATCATTTTTTTGGTTTGGAGTGTTGGAAGAGATGCTCTTCTTGAGATACCAGCAAAGAAGAAAGGTTAGTTAGTTGCTTCTCAACTTCTCTGAGCTAGTAGGTTTTCACTCCAGCCTCTGACTCCTATGTCTTTATTGGTAAATAGAATGATAACTATTTAGTTAAAAACTACATTTGGTAGCAGCAGCAGGAGGTGGGCCCAGGGGGGATATAGGATATAGGATATAGGATGCTGCCTGAGAAGCAGGCCAGTAACTGCAGAGTCACACTTACAGCTAAAACAGCAGTAGATTCAAGTACAGCCACTGTGCTGGTAGAAAAACAACAATGCCCCAATAATACAGGAAGAGCAATTATATTTTATAACTTTTCTCATTTGCTGTAAGGCTTACATCAATTATTTCACATATAAAATTAAGATGAATGAGGTTTCAATTCATGAAATAACATGTATAAAGTTTTTAGAACAGTGAATTACTCAGAGTAGGGTCTTAATAAATGTTAGCTCACAGCATGCCTACTATTTCCTTCCAGTGCTTTGGACAATTTTTAACAAAATGTAATATGCATTTGTAATGGATAATTAAATCTAAAAATATTTTATGAATATCAAAAAAACATTAAACTTAATACTAAAAGAAGAGAAAAAATGTGACCTAAAAGACAAAAACATTAAATAAAATGAGTTTTAAAGTGTGATGGTTTAGATAAAAATGCCTTCCCCATAGGCTCATATATTAGAGTCCTTGGTCATTAGGGAGAGGTACTACTTGACAAGTATTAGGAGGTGTGGTCTTGTTGGAGGAAGTGTGTTACTGGGGGTGGTTTTAGGGATTTCAAATTATCAAGCCAGGCTCAGTGTCTCTATCTTCCTGCTGCCTGATAATCCAGATGTAGAACTCTTAGCCACTTCTCCAGAACCATGTCTGCCTGTGTGTTGTCATCCTTCCTGCCATGATGATAATGAACTAAACCTCTGAAACAGTAAGCCAGCCCCAATTCCATGTTTTCCTGTATAAAACTTGCTGCGGTCATGGTGTCGTTTCACAGCAATAGAACACTGCCTACGAAATAAGCGGAGAGGTAGAAGAGGAAAAGAGGAAGGATATGAAGAGGGAGGAGAGGTAAGAAAGGAAGGGACCATGATAATGAAGTCTAAAAACATGACTTTATTCTAATTCAAGCAATACAATTTTACAAAGATGTGCTTGTTAGAAAATCAGAACGTGGTAGAACATGAGGCCTTGAGAGACCCTGTCTTAAAGTAAACAAGCAATACAATGAATCATAGCACATGGAAAAGAAGAATAATGAAAAGTCAGAGTGATGAGAAAGACTTGATGTCTGCTGTTCAGTAACATGAAGGAAAGGAACTGGTTTGTCCCTCCTATCGGCAATAACCAAAAAGCAGATGCAATGTGTAAAACAAGCTTGTAAGGTTTCATATATTAGGTAAGAAAAGATATGATCCCTGAAAGATGGAAAGCAAAGGAGATGAGACCACCCCTCCTTAATGAACCTTCTAAGCGTGTTGTTGAAACCACAGATGTGGATTCATTCCACCTTGACCAAAGGTCAGAGAATTCAGGCCTTTTCTTGCACTGTCCAGGTTATTGACAGGAAGTTTGACCAAGGGTGTGGCTACTAATGGGATGTTTTGACCCAGAGTCTGGTTACTTGCTGCTTTGGGTATTTGAGAAGATGATCTCTTTGTTCCTTGTGTTTTGCTAAACAGGTCTTTTATCTTCCCCTCCTCTTTGGATTGGGGTATATAAAGTCTATGAAAAACAAATGTGGGCATATTCATTATTCACTGAGTTGCCCTCCCAACTCTACCCTAAGTTTCTGTCTTTTCTTTTGTATGTCCATTTTTTTCTACCTAATATTTCTAATCCACACACCCCTAACCTGGAATGTATGAACCTGTCGAGGCTGCACTCTGACAGATGGCTTCTCAATGTGGGACCTGAAAATGGGGGATAGACATGAAGGACCCTGACAGCATATCATAAAGCAGAGTATAGGAAGGGTTGGTGACCTTGAACTGCAACAGAGACAGAAATAAAGATTAAAGCACAGAATTCAGAGGATTAAAAACTAGAAAGAAGGAACTGTGCAGAAAGAGAACAAGTTTTTTCCTCAAAGACCACTTCTTCTTGCAAGGCTCCACATCCTAATCCTTTAATCCTTTTAAATAGTGCCCCTCCCTAGCTACTAAACATTCAAATATATGAGACAATGGAGGGCACTTTTATTCAAATCACCATAGCCAATATCCAGCTTCTCTGACTATGTTCTGGAAATGGACAAGGGCCTACTGTTGCTCAGACCAGCATCAGTTTTTCTGCTTGCTTGGTGCCTGAAAGTAGAGTTTTAATGCTGGCTATACTGACTGTGAAGAAAAAAATCTCTAACATCATCCTGTGAATCTGAAGGTTTGATGGGTTATGTGAAAATTGTATGATGAAGGCATGGAAGAAGAAAGAGATTTGCCTGATATTTAAAATTCCACTAAGAAAGTCACATTTATAATTTTGCCAAATATCAGTATAAATATATTCATAAATAAATCACATATGTTTATGTACCTGAAATCTACCTTCTATGCTCAAAAAACAAAAATACATTTGTAGTGATAGGAGCGGCAAGGCTGCGTCCCCGGCACCCGGCTGCCCACACTGCTAGCTTATGCCCCGAAATAATTACATGGAAACTGTATTCTTTTAAACACTGCCTGGCCCGTTATCTGTAGCCTCTTATTGGCTAGCTCTTACATATTAATCTAACCCATTTCTAATCATCTGTGTAGCCCATGAGGTGGCTTACGAGAGAAGATCTTAACCTGCGTTTGTCTGGCGTGGGAGAATCATGGCGACTCCCTGACTCAGCTTCTTTCTCCCAGCATTCTTTTCTGTTTACTCCACCCACCTAAGGGTTGGCCTATCAAGGGGCCTAGGCAGTTTCTTTATTAATAAGAAATCACTCCCACATCATACATTCATGGCATCTTTTCCATGTACCTTTTCCTCACAGGATACTGGAAATTGAGGCACTGCTAAAACAGACATTTTAGCTGCTTCCACATATCATTTGGTCCCATTTCTTGATTGGCCATTGATTGACTCCTTCAATTATGAGAAATTCATGAAGTCTTGAGCCAATATATTTACTCTCTAGACAATAGTACTGGGGATTTCCACCTTCTAGATCAATGAAATAAACTTGATAATGATGAGTTAGTAATCGATGGCCAGGGCCCACTTAAGGATGGAACTATATTAAATTGCCTTCTGATCTATAGTCATCTTTGGATCATAGTTCCTTCTTGTGGCCACCCGAGTTACAACAGGTTACCTAAGGATTCTCAGGACAGTGACTGCTTCTCCTTTAGCTAATTTCTCCATGAGGTTATGGCAATCTCTGACTGAGTAGAAAAACCAGTTTGTGGAACACTAACCTACTCAAAAGAAGGTAGTTCTTCATAACATCTAGGGCAGGTTCAGACAGAGGGTAGCCATGTGCAACAGGACAAGTAAAAAAAAAACACAAGGAGTGAAGCTGACTCCTATACAACCGTGGTTGTTCTGGTCTATGGAACCTGAGCACAGAAGGGCTCTGTTGAAGGGAGCACAGGCTGCATTCCTGCCGCCCGGCTCCTGGCCGCCAGCTACCTTATGCCCCGAAATAACAACACACAAACTATATTCATTTAAACACTGCTTGGCCCACTAGCTCTAGCCTCTAACTGGCTAATTCTCATATTTTGATTTACCCATCTCTAATAATCTGTGTGGCTTACCAGGAAAGATTCAGCATGTCTGACCTGGCGGCTAGCTGCACCGCATCTGCCCTGGAGAGCCGCGGCATGGTGTCTGAGCTTACTTTCTCTTCCTCCCAGCATTCTGTTCTGTTTATTCCACCCACCTATGTTCTAACCTATCAGGCCAAGGAGTTTCTTTATTAATTAACCAATGACCTTCCTCCATCAGGGCTCACTGGCTGGCCTCACTTCCCCTACTTTTCAGAATCCTTTCCTACTGATGCTTTAGTTACAGGGATGTAATAAAAGCTTACAGTGTACTGCTATTGAATAGCAAACAAAAATCCACAGTATGTTCACAAATAAACTACAATCAATTTTAAAGAGTAGCTCTCTTGGGTTATAAAATCATTTATCTTGTTTGTTTCTGGAAGGGGAGAGAGCTATACAGGGGAGAAAGCCACCTCGTATATAAAATTTGGTTTTCATAGACTTGGGACTTTAGAAGTCATTCCCTTAAATGACCCCCTTTTTGATACTTCATGATGATTTGTTGATTTATTTACATCTTGACAGCAGGTTCACCTCCCTCCTCTCTTCCCATATCTCCCCCTCAACTCCCCATCTGTCTTCACCCCCAATTCATTCCTCCTCTATTTCTCTTCAGGAAAGGGCAGGTCTCTCATGGATATCAGCAAAAAGTGGTGTATCAAGTTGCAGTAAGACTAAGCACCTCCCATATATTAAGGCTCAGCAAGGTGACCCAGTATGAGGAGTAGGGTCCCAAAAGCCAGGAAAAATGTTGAATACAACCCCTGCTCCCACTGTCAGGAGTCCCACAAAAAGATCAAGCTTCACAACTGTCAAGTACATGTAAAGAGCCTAGGTCAGACTCATGCAGGCTCTCTGGTGGTTGGTTCAATCTCTATGAGCCCCTATTAGCCCATGTTAGTTGATTCTGTGGGTTTTCTTGTGGTGTCCTTCACCCCTTTGGCTCATACAATCCATTCTCCTCATCTTCTGCAGGATTCCCTGAGCTCCACAGCCTCTCCAGCATGAGCTGTCATTTGTTTTTGATCTTAGCCATTCTGACAGGTATAAGATGGATTCTCAGAGTTATTTTGACTCACATTTTCATGATAACTAACCATTTCTTTAGGTGTTTCTCAGACATTAGAGATTCTTCTTTTGGGAATTCTCTGTTTACATCTGTACCCCATATTAAAATTGGATTATTTGGGGTTTTTTGATATCTAGGGTTTGTGTGTGTGTGTGTGTGTGTGTGTGTGTGTGTGTTCTTTATATACTTTGGAAATCAGCCCTTTGTCGGATGTGGGGTTGGTGAAGATCTTTCCCCATTCTGTAGGCTACCGTTTTGTCCTATAGATGGTGTCCTTTGACTTATAGAAGCTTTTCAGTTTTATGAGGTCCCATTTATTAATTGTTGATCTTAGTAGCTGCATTATTGGTGTCCTGTTCAAGAATTTGTCTCCTGTGCCAATATGTTCAAGATTATTTCCCACTTACTCTTCTGTCAGGTTCAGTGTATCTTTATGTTGAAGTCTTTAGTCCTCTTGACCTTGAGTTTTGTGCAGGGTGATAGATATGGATCTATTTGCATTCTTCTGCATGCCAAAATTGAATTATGCCAGTGCCATTTGTTTAAGATGCTTTCTCTTTTCCATTGAATAATTTTGGATTCTTTGTCAAAAATCAGGTGTTCATTGGTGTATAAATTTATGTCTGGGTCTTCAATTGGATTCCATTTTTCCACCTGTGTGTTTTTATGCCAATACTATCTGGGTTTTATTACTATAGTCCTGGAGTATATGGAGCTTGAGATCAGAGATGGTGATGCCTCTGGAAGTCTTTCTAATGTACAGCCAAAGCTCTACCTATGAGAGCATAATTCTTCTTCCTATGAGAAGTGAGACACTGATGGCTTAAACAAACAGGTCTGGAAGTAGCTAGCTGAGCTTGCTGTGACTATACCAGCTGTTGTTTTTTGCTTGAGATTCTCAAGAAGTAGAGCCGGAGATGAAGAAAGACTCAAATGAAAATGATGACTCAGTTCAGGCTAGCTTCACTAATGTGCAAAGGACAGTCACACACAAGTGCAGTACAGGGAAACCGATGCTTGACTAATGCTCTGCTATAACATTTTGAAATTCTTAAATAATTGTGAGCATTTTGTCACCTGTATTGAGTCACATAAATCCTATTGCAGGTACTGGTTAAGACTTACTCCCTAGAAAATGTGACAAGGGAGTAGAAAGTAGAAGAGGGAAGGCTGAGAAGGACAAGGGAAGCCGCACAAAGCAAAAATGCTGGTGGAAAGGGGAGACTGACGCCACTCCTGCAGGGACTGCCACCCACAGCATAGACGCAGCCTCGCCATTGTCCCATTTAGGGTCAAAGTGCAGTACTGCCACCTCAACACTCAAGTCGCTGGTTAAAGATGAGTTGTAGAAGCTATGTTAGATGCCTGGCACTTCCAGCTGTCCTGTGGCCAGCAAAGGACATCCGGAAACTGAACGTGGTAGTCTGACCATGAGATGGAGATGCTGGCAGGCAAGAAGTACACTTAGAATCAGTGTTCTTCAAACTGGAGAAGGATCATAAGGGATACCATCAAATGCTCACATAAATCACTGAAGTCGAGCATATGCTTTAATAGGAACAGGCAAAAAATGAAGGCTTTATGATCAAACTATGTATGATGTCATGAGCAGGATTACTAACTGGAAAAGGTATATACTCATTTATATGAGACAAGTGAGTCTCTATATATTCTATATATTCTATGTATATAGAATACTACGCACGTGTATATCACATATATAAGCTTTCTATAATATATGTAATAGGAGGCACAAACCTATGGAGATGAAATGTGAGTCAGCAGAGTTCAGGAAACAGGTCCAGAACCATGGGTAAAAGCACAAACTCTGCAAACACCCTGCGTTGAAAACTCGACCCCGGCACTTTCAGACTGAGTGGGTTAACTTTGCTGTGCCTACCTACTAGAGTTGCTAGGAGAATGAAGAGACTTAATATATGTAGGGCTCTTAAAGCAACATCTGCCACACAGGAAGTGCTAGTTAAATGTTAGCTCTGACTGCTCTTGCCTTTTGGCTACTATGATCGGAACTTCCCACCTCTCTGTAGTGCATACAGCTGTCCCCCAGTGCCCAGAGGGCTCCACTCATATACTAAATTCTAAGGATAGAAAAGTCTCAGATAAAATGACATAGTTTGTGAATATAACTTACCTACATCTCACATATGGTAATGCTTTAATTATTCCTAGATTATCTATTATGTAGTCATATACAATGTAAATATTAATTTTGTTATACTGTATTATAAATGAAACAAAGATAAGAAAAAACATACTTGTCCAGTACAGGCTCAATTTTGTTTTCAAATATTTTCAACCTGAAGCTGACTCTGAGGGTGCAGACCCCACAGACACAAATGATAAACTGTATCTTAGTCTTAATTTGTTGCAGGCTGGTGAGAGAGAAAGAGCAGAGACAGAGAGAAATACAAAATGGAGGACAGGGGACAAAATAAAATGACTTGATTTTAGTAGATCATTTCTGCAAATGACTTGATTTTAGTAGATCATTTCTGCAAAAGCTTGTACAGGATCTCAGGTTTCTGTTCTCTCCTTGCGCGGACAGCTGGTTATAGACTGCTCTATAGTTCCAGTTGAAGAACACTAAACCAGGCACTGTTCACAAAGCTACTGTGGTTGTTTTTGTCGTAGGCTAATGGGAGGAAAACTAAAAGGACATGAAAACAACTGAGCTCTATAATGGTCAAGAGATGGAAATCACTGGAATGGCCGTGATAGTCACTTCTTGTGTCAGCCCATTCTGTTTAGGGTACATCTTAGAACTGTCACTATCTGAATCAGCTGAGTGTTTCCTAACCCTGTACAAAGTACGAAATAAAGGGCAGGCTGTGGTTTGCACCTCAACAGGAACATTCTCTGGAGGCTGCTCAGACCACACTTGCCAAGCAAGGCATACTTGAGTAAGTGTAAACAGGGTGAATTTAATGCTAGCTGTGGGGTTCAGTGCCTAGATCCCAGCATGCAAGGACTCACTTCTCTTCTGCAGGTGAACTCCAGCGAAAAACTCACCCAATACTTGGACTTACTTATTCTTTGATTTTTGTCTGATATCTTATTTTAAAGAATATCTTTCATTTATTCTTTGGCAATTCATGCATGTACCTTTATCACACCCAACTTCCCCTCCCACTCTCCCACCACACCCCTCAACATGTTTCCTTCCTTCCTTCCTTCCTTCCTTCCTTCCTTCCTTCCTTCCTTCCTTCCTTCCTCCCTCCTTCCGTCCCTCCCCTCCTCCCTCCCCTTCTTCCTTTCTTCCTTCAATATATTGAGTCCAATCAGTGCTCCCTGCTCTCACCCAATACTAACGTCATTTTTAAAAGGGCCTGCCCATGTTGTTTATTGGTGACCTACTTTGGCCTTCTATCTCGAGCCTGCTAAACGAGAAAGCAGATATCTGGGAGTGCTCTAGCAGACTGCTCAACCTTACCATTTCTGCACAACCATCTCTGTTGAACTCTGGCTTTTTGAAAGCAAGCTCCCTTGGGTTGATATCTCCTATCACGTTTAGCATAATGCTTGACAAGCAACAGGTGCTTGATTTCTTTGAATGACGGTAAGCAGCAATTGTGGAAGCAAAATTGGCCCTTCAATCTACCAAACTTCTAAATCCATACAAAACAGAGGCGGGGGAGGCGGGGAGGGAGACTAGCCTGATTCAATTACTTTATTATGCACAATTCTGTCAAGTTTGGGGGATTCGGAAGCACAAATTTCACGGAGATCAAGGGGCAAGGCATGGTAGGTGATGTACTTAACTAACATTTAGCAATCTGGTTTTACCTTCATTTCTGAGAAACAACATCCCCGTGGCTCCAGAGCCCTTTAAATATGACGGTGGCCATTTCCTCAGACTTTTCTGGATCAGAGCCTCACTTTTGTGTAGGGGTTTGGCAGAGCTCATCTTCGCAGCCCGGGGACTGCGGAGAACTTGGGTGGCGTGTGACGGTGGCCGCGCGTGGTTGCCCGCTCGCCGCACCCCAGCAAGCTGCACCGACCAAGCCGCGGGCACGGGAGTCCACACACCCGACGGCCCCAGCAGAGCTCGGCGAGGGCGTCCCAGGCGGGAGAGCCGGAGCAGAGTGGGTGGCGGCAGCTGCCCCGCCTATCGGGTCGTGCGCCCCGCCCACGCGTGCGGGGAGGAGCCGGAGCGGAGTGGGGAGGAGAGGTCGGGCGGTCCCGGAGCGCAGAGACGGGCTCCTTGGCTGCGGCGGAGGCGGCAGTGGCAGCGGCGGGTGAGTGAGTGCCAAGCGATCGCCGGGAACCGGGCCGCGGGGACCCAAACAGGACGGGGCGGGGCGCCGCCACTTCGGGGCCACGAGCGGGTCCCGAGAGTCGACCGCGGGCTGGAGCGAGGGAGCGAAGGAAGGAAGCGCGGGCTGCGGGCACCCTGGGCCGCGGGAGGGGAGTGGGAGCGAGGCCCGCCGCGGCCCACAGACGCGAGAGCCCGGGACACGAGCGACCCCCGAGGCTGTGTCTCTGCTGCCACCCAGCCCGGCCTCGACCCGCCGGCGGGAGGTCACCGGGAGTCACTGCCCAGCTCGCGGCGGTGCGGGAGGAGCGGCTCGGGGCGGCCACGCAAGCCCCTCCTCTCCCCGCGCGGGTCTCCGGACGCGCGTGGGCTGGCAGCCTCGGTGCTCAATCCGCACAGAAGGGTGGCGGCGGGGAAGGAGACGATCGTGGAGAGACCTCGGGTGACACTCCACGAGGGACCCTGCGAGGGTGACTCAAACAGGAAGGTCGGAGTTCATACTTGAGCCCTGCGTGATTTATTTCTTTTTTAAATGTAGCGCCGTACGCTTAGCCTGTGGGTTAGAGAAAGTCGTTTTTATTTTAGTAAGGGCCTGCCAATTAAACCTCATTTTAAGACGCCATTGCTATTGTCTGCTGACACTCATTTATCCTGGCTGTGGATATCTTGTAAACTTGACTTAAATCATTCATAACTTTCTCAAATGGAGCCGTGATTCTTGTTAAACTTTGAGCAACTGGAAATCAGCTGGAAGGATCTGCCGAGGCCTGTGGTCTCGTGGTCCTGTGCGGGCGTGGCTGTGCACAAACAAGTGGGTAGGAAAGGAAGCTGCCCCATGCCTGCGCTGGAGGGGAGGTCTATGCCCATGTGCCAGGGCACGTTTAACCGCGGCTCCCAGTGGAAACACTGGGGATGTCTTAGGCCTTGTTGGACAGACTTCACATGATTCGCCTCATTCCGGTCAGTTATTTCCTCTCCCCTCGGCTGTCTTTGGACACTGTTTATATTTCCTGGGGCGGTCGCAGCGTCTACTGAATAGATTGTCTATAATGAATCTTTTGGATGTTGTCAGAGCCAGGCTCTGTGTCTGTGTGTTCTCAATTTTTAAAGCAATAGCTTGGGTTTGTTTTTAGAATGCTGGTCACCCTGCTGCACCAGTGCTTGGCACTTCAGACCGTGGATGTAAATTACCACTGGATACCAGCCCTTTCCCAGGGAACGGGGAAAACAGGCCCCTCTCGAATGGTGGCGTTAAATCCACTGTTGTCAAGCAGTCACTTTCAAGTAAGGAGGTTCCCCGTGTTTTAAAACAAAAATGTATATGTCAGGAGACCATTTTTTCCAGTAAATAGACTCATGGTTCTCACATACTTTAAATTTCTCTTTATTTTTGCGTGTTTCATACATGTGTACCCTTTTACTCTCTTCAACCTCCTCCCACTGACCACCCCTTCCTCCCAACCCCATTTTAAAAAAGCGATCAATTGCTGATTGCTAAGTGGAGTTTTAGATAAAATGTTCCTTAGCAGTCAGCTAAACACCAGAAAGCTGTGGGTCAAGGCCAGTGAATGCTGAACAGCAGCTAAGAACGACACGTTTGTATTCAACACAAGCGGTTGTATTCTATTCTGCTAGGTGTAGAACCCCAGGACGGTGCACAGCACTTAGATTTGTATAGAACTGTGTGAAAATGAGGATTTGTGCTTCACAAGAGACGGCAAGTGTGGTATGGAAAGGCAGTGTACTCACCTGTGCAGAAAGTTCTGAGCTTATTTGAAAGACAAATTCTCGTGACGGTTGGGTTGCTCTTGTCACTTGTCACAGAGCATGCCTGGTGATATGGTTGTGAGAGCGAAGGTCTTCAGAATAAAAGAGAACTCCGGAAAAGTTAGCTATGACACCTCTTGCCATGCTGGGTTTTCATTAGGTGGCTTTTTTTTTGTTGTTGTTGTGTATTTGTTTGTTCCATTTTAGTATAAGCCTTACCTAGGAAAGTCAGTTCTAGAAGCAATTTTTCTGAGCCCTGACTGGAAAGAGAAGCGGTTTCACAGAGGCTTACTGTGTAGGATTTCTTGTTAGGCCAGCCTGAGAATAGTATTTAGCCCTTTTCAGTCTGGCTTATAAAATAGGAGTAATAGTGGTCTCGATTTCTAGAGTGTCGATGAAAGTGTTGGAAAACACAGTCGGAAAGTAACCTATGGTAAGTGCTTAGAATGGCCACTTTTTCTTTTCTTTCTTAACCTAGTTTACTCAGCAGGGTACTGGGTAAATTATGATAACTAGAACCTTCTGGAAATGCCAGGTATCACAGTTTTAAGTTCCATAGAATGATGAATGTTGGCATGGTAACTCACATCTGTAATCTTATTGGCAAAAAGGAGGCAGGGGAATTGCTGTTAGTTCACACCCAGTCTAGACAACATAGTAAGTTATAGGCTCTCCTAAACTAGAGCAAGATCTTGCTCAAATAATTAGAAAGTTGACCAGATATTTGTGTGTGTGTGTGCATGTGCGTGTAAATATGTTTTAAGCTTGTCCTGTTTCTGCCATAGTAGTACAAATAATAATGATTGCTAGATCAATAATTTTAATATGCTTTTTGTGTTGTTAAATGCATACTATTTTAGGGCTAGACAATTAGGAACGTAAGTTAACTTTTAAATTTAAAGAGAGTTTTTATTTCAAATAGTTATATTTATTAACCTTGGCTAGGAAATTAAGTCAAAAACAGAAGCAGCATTTGTCTTTAACAGACTATGACTTTTAAAGTCTGAAGAGATGTGATCCAAGAGTATGTTGATGTTTGCTCTTGTGTGCATGACTGTCCAAGGCCAGCAGACAAACCATGAAGAAGTGGGGACTAATTGTGTTTATTTTTGTCACAGTGCTTGGTTAGTTACTTCAGGGAATGAACTCATCAAGTCACTAACTCAGTTGCTAAAATTTGCAAAATTGAAAAAAGTTTTTACTTTAAAAACAACCCCCCCCCAAGCACCTGCTTTTTCTTTAATACTTATCAGATGCACAGTGTCAGATTAGTCTGGGTTGTAGCTCATGTCAGTGGTAGTGACACAGAGACACTAGTTTATAATGATTTCAATGTAAAGGGTACAGTGTTCATTATGAATTGTTTGGGGCCCATGACACTGTGCCCTGTTGTAGTGAAAGACTTGATTGAATAAATTATTGCTTGCTTTTATTCCTAGAACATTACAACATAATGATGGGTTGTTGATCATGTTTTCTTCCTAGGTGTGTAGATCAGATGAGTTGGTCAACTTCTCTGTGCTTTTATTGCAGTTGTGAGGAAAACATGAATTTGTCTACATAGACCTTGTGGAACATTGCCTGACACATAGACTATATTCAATAAGTGTTAACATTAATACATCTTTGTACAGATAATAAACGTGCATTACTTTTAAAACAGGAAAATGACCTTACAAAATTTTCATATTTCTCTCAAATCCAAAAAGGCTATTATTATTCAAAACATCCTGCCAAGTTGTACTTACAAAATAAGAGACTATGCAGTGATTAGGCAATAGTGTTAGGTCTCTTAAATATGAAATTGGTTGTGTTACCAACCTACTCAGCAAATGGATTTTAGATCTTAAATTCACTTTCCTTTCTAACTGGTAATTCATGCCCGAAGTCTTTTAGGTTGCACAGTTGGAAGACAGGTACAAATATAGTGCATTACTGACAATGGCAGCTCGATGTATATTTTTGTAAAGGCTTGTAGGAAATCCAGACAAATGATGCCTCCTTTCTCTCCCAGTAAGCATGCACATATAACAAATCATCTGTGATAGTTGCTCAAAATAAATTCTTCTCTATAACCACATTTAGCAGAATGTTGTTGCCCTGTAAAAAAAAATAAAAAAAAATAAAACACCAACTTTTGTGACATATGAATGCCATCAAATTAAGAGTCCAAGTCTTTGCAGTAAATGGGAAGATTTTAGGTTTATCTTCATAAGAGATACTCGTGTGTGTGTGTGTACGCACGTGTGCGTGTTACTGGTGATTGAATCAAGGCCTTATATATGCTAGATGGTTCTGTATACTACTACCCAGTCATGGGCCTTGTACTGCTACCTCCCAAGTACTGGGGTGATGGATCTCTGCTGCCCTAAGAGAGATAAGAAAGAGCTGCATATACACCGAGTCTGAATTCACAGAAGTTGGTACCTTCTACATCCAGGTCTTCTGCCTTGACAAGCTGCATCTATAGAGCACCTTCAGTCTATCCTGAATGACAGGAATGAGGAAGGAAGCAGAAACACTGGATAAACAAAATATAGTTGCAGCACAGCTGAGTGTTTCTTGACGTTAAGCGGCTATACACCCTGGGCCCTTTCTAGATCTTTTCTGAGTCCAGAGCTTGCTCAGTTCTCACCAAGGTCCACATGAATCTAGTGTTCCTTAAGTGTCCAAACCTCCTGTAGTAGAGCAATTTTCCCCCAGAGTTGCCATAATCCCATATCTGATTCAGCACTTTGCCAAGAGTCATAGGAGAGACCCATACAGGCAAAGGAGAGAGCAGAGGACTTAATGGCGTGTGTGTGTGTGTGTGTGTGTGTGTGTGTGTGTTTACATTGGTAAGCTGTAAATCAAGTCAAGATGGGGGGGGGACATCTTACACAAGAGAGACTAGCAACCGGAAAAGAATTATGGGTGCCTCACCAGTGGGGCTCGCTGCCTCTTCAGTGGTTGCCATTAGTACTCCATATAACATCTGAGACTCCGCACGCCCGAGGTACATTCACAGGCTAGTCTTTCTGAGGCCTGTGAAGCTGTCTTCCCACAATTCCCAGCGGAAGTTTTGGCTGGGCAGGAAAGAAAATTGGCCAGCAAAGTCCTGGTGCAGAGCAGCTCCTGCCAGCAGGTGCATGGCACCCTACATTTTCTCCCAGGGGTAAGGGAGCAGTAGGCCAGCAGCTTGGAGCTGGGCAGAGGGTGGAGGTGATTGAGCTCAAGATGACTTCCAGCTGGATTCTTTCATGTGTGCCAAATCTCTCCTGAAAATCATTTCTAGTGTCACTTAAATGTATGGTTTGTCGTGGCAGGTTTTATTGGGGGTCATAAAAATGCTTAGCTCCAGTGTCTGGTTGCTGTCCTAGCACAGGGAGGGATTTTTTTTTTTTGTCTTTTTTAATAGGTCTGTATTTCCGAAAGTTACTGAACAATGAGCGAGTGTTGCAGGCCTTTCAGACTTGATACTTTGAGCTGCTCCCAAAGGTTGTAGCTAAAAGAATTCCATTTCTGGGTCTGTCTGAATGAGTCAGTTGATAAGAACTTCTGCCTTTCACATTTGTTGATTTTAAGTTAGTGACTTTGGGGGCAGGGATTCAGAAATTCGTATATTCTGTATCCTTTCTTGCAGAATAGTCTGTTGTCTGGCATTCCTCTTGCAGGCAAGGTCATTTGGCTGAGAAGTGTGAGCCCAGGTTGGATTTGAGTGGCTATGGTCACCAGTGTTCACTGAAGCGTGGGCTTCATTGCTGTCATCTCACGGGAGTTTTCTCTGGAGAGCTTTCATTCAGCACGGCTGTGTGCAAGCCCCCTTGGGACAGTCACGGGGACACTTCACTGACTGAGATCTGTGGATTTCCATTGAGCTGTCGATGCTGCTGGCCAAGATATCCCTGAGCACCAGACACTAAGCCATTAGTTCCCACTGGAGTACACTGTCTCAGGTCTCAAATTCATGGTAACTTCAGATTTCGTTCCCAGAATCTCTAGCAAATTAGGAAAAAAATAGACCAAACTGGGCATGATGGTATAATACCCACATTCCAGCACTTAAGGGGCAGAGGCAAAAGGATGGCTAGAAAATTGAAACCAGCCCTGTCTCCATAGTGATTTCCAGGCTTGGCAGGGCTGCACAATAAGACCCTGAATCCAAAACAAACCTCCACACACCATTAAAACAAAAGGAAGCAGAAACGGCAACAGGACAAAGCCATGTCCTGGTGCAGGGCTGCTCTTCTAGGATGGAGAGGTATCACTTTCCAGTCCACTTGGGGGTTTTGGCTAGTGGTGATGGGCTTTGTTCTCCTAAGTGGATAAGTGCAGTGCCTGGCAAGAGCTCTGCCTCTCAAAGCCTGTTTAGTTACAACAACCTTCTAAGTGCTCTGAGCCGTAGAGTATGGCACATATTAGGAGCTTAACAGATGCAGGAGGGATGAAGAAATAAGGCCATGGTCCCTGAATGTGTACGAGAGCCACTGTCTTTTTCTTTCTTCTTCTTTTTTTTTTTTCAAACCATGTACTTGCTAGGAAGACGCCGTTAGTGGTACACAGATCCTCTAATGACTCTCGGTCTTGGATTCATCATGCTTTAAGGGACAGCTAAAGGCTTAGGTGTCGTTGACATTGTCTAGAGTTGATGGCACAGTAGCATTCCGGGGATCACCTAACACTTTCTGAACTGGGGACAGCTCATACGTTCCTCTGTAATAATTTCTGCCCCCCTAAAGCACCCCAGTGTGTGTCTGACACAGTGAAGGGAGTCCTGTGAACTGCTGGGGATGTGGAGAGGGAGGGATTCTTGTGAGGTGTTACAGATGTGGGCCTCCTCTTTGGGATAAGAGGGGGACTAGAGGAGCCTTTGGGACTGCGTCTTTCAGGAAAACCCTCTTAATTTAGGAGAAAAGCGGGGAATGCTGGTGCCAGAGCTTCCAGAAGCTAGAAAGATCTGAGTTTCCTTTAGTGCCCACTGGCTCTTAACAGTTTCTCATTGAAGCAGCCTCTTCAGGTTTTGTGTCAGAGTTAGCTTCCTCTTTCTGCATGTTTCGGGAGGCATCTGAACAGCAGCTGGGGGCAGAGCCCTAACCTATGGGTCTAGCTGTCAGGCCTTGGGTGTGTGAAGGAGAAGGGGCTGGTCAGTACTCTGCCCTTCATCTCTCTTGGTTTACGGACTGACCATCTCGTGAAAAGATGCCAGCACGTTCACATGTCTAAAGTACTGAATAACTTCCACTTTTAGTTTGGCTTAACAGAGTGAGTCGTCTTCCCTCAAACTTGGATTCCCAAAGCGGAAATAGCAGATGACAATTCCTCATAAAAATTTCCTATGGACTTCCTTAGAGAGCAGACTCATCGGTTGCATCTCAATGTGATCTCAGTTTTTAAAATCCTGGGCAACTCCTGTGCCACGCATCTGCTTGTGTTTTGCTTCTTGTTTAACCTACTTACTCTCTGAGCAGAATGCCTCAGCTACCACTTAATCCAGATGGCAAACAAACACTCCTGGCACGCTCCCTGGGCAGCAGGGCTAGCTAGCTTTCTGCTTTGCCTCCCATTTCCCTACGACTTCCTTCAGGCTATAATACATTAACAGAGACTCCAGGCCACCCACACCCAGAAGGACAGAAGTCACCCTGTCCATATTCACTGTGCTCACCGGTTGAACCCTGGACTGAGTTTCTCTGATTTAAGAGACTTTGGCCTGCGAACTTATTGCCTACAGCAAGGTCCCCTAGTCCCCTTCTCAGCTGAACTGCTTGAATTTTTTTTTGTTGTTTTTCTAAGCTGATCATACCCTATTTTTCATACTCCTAAGGAAACCTCTTCATTAATATTAACAATAATAATTTATCTGTACTTCCCAAGTTTAATAATTATATTAGAAAGGAAAAATATTGAAACCTGCTTCCATCTTGCTCTGATACAGGCCTGTTCCATACCACCCACAGGTATTAGCTTGTAAATAGAAGCTATTATAAACGTATGTATTGTGTTTTTCCCATTCTTTCATACAGGTGTTTTCTATACTGTTTTAAATTAGCAGTATATAAACTGCCGTGGTGCGTCAGTAAGTGCCTAGAAATGGCTTCTTTCAGTAGCCTCAGTTTGCCATTGTGTGGATTTATCGCAGACCATTGTGTGCCCCCAGAGCTGTGGGTTGTATCTAATCCACTGATCAGATGGTGCTTTGAAGACAGCTTAAGTTTGTCATTCTGCTTAATAAGGACAGACTCCCAGAATCTGTGGTCCACGGGGCTCAGGGACCACCTTGGGAGTCAAATGCTCCTCATAGCCCACCAGTAAGGGGAATGACAGTTCTGTAGTTTGCCAGTCTGGGTGGTGAAAAATGACAATTTAAGAGTAGTGATTTTTTTTTTAATAAGTAGAAATGATGTGAAGTTTGAATTAACTGTGGGTCTTTTGGACATTGTGTAGGCTGGTAGGCTCTCCTGTGGGCCTTTCTTTGTAATCTTTCTTCCTGTGTATAGTCTGTCAGAATTTCTTAAATATAGACTTAAGAATGAGAGCCTGGGTGGAGTGGGCTGCCAAATCATTAGTACAGAATCAAGGCAAGTACAAAGTAGGGTTTTGCTGCATTTGCTAATGTCTGACCTACAGTCCTCAGCTAGTGGTGTTAATAAATTGTGGCTTATTCAAACCCGTGAAAAAACTATCTTCTAGCCGAGAATTTTTCCTCCTTCTACTACTACTACTATTATTACACACACACACACACACACACACACACACAATGTATACATGTACACACATAGGTGTGCGTGTGTGTGTGTGTGTGTGTGTGTGTGTAGGAAGATTAAAAAAGAGGTTTAAACATGTAGATTCCAATGATTTCCTGCTAAATCTTTTCAGAGGTCTAGAATTTTCCACATATTTGTGTCTCTGGAAAGGTTATACAGGTCAAACTTGTTTGCTTCTTTGCTCTGTGTATTGGGCTGTTCTGTTTGATTTTTACAACCAGCAAGTTATTCAGTCCTTCCTAGGAAAAGGAGATGAAAGTAAAAATGGGTTAAGACCAGCAGTCTAGAAAGATGAGAGGCCGGAGCTGTGTTCTGCTTTAGAGGTGCCCTTTTTAAAAATCGGTACTTATCTGTTTGTCTTCCATCATCCATCCATCCGCCTGTCTATTTGTGTGATAGTGTCTGTGTGAGTGTATATCATGTGTGCACTTTGAATCTTCTGGAACTGGAATTACAAGTGATGGTGAATCCTCTGGTGTGGGTGCTGGGAACTGAACTTCGGTGGTCTGGAGAAACAGGACTCAGCTTAACCCCTGAGCCATCTCTCTAGCCTCATGAGATCTACTCTTTAGTCACAGTAACCTTTTTGGTAGTTGTTAATATAAAATTAAATTTTATATTGAAATAAAATAAGACAGAACTCTATTGAAAGAATGGGAATCTGATTTGGTGAAGAGAAAGCTGGGGTCCTATTTTTTGTTTTAAAAATTCATAAAAGGCAGTCCTATATAAAGCTAGTTTACCACTACATAAAGAATAAGCCAGCCGGGCATGGTGACACATGTCTGTAATCCTTCAGGAAGCTGAGGCAGGATGATCATAAGTTCATGGTTAGCCAGGGCCAGAAGAGAGATTAAAGCCACTGTGATCTGTCAGCAAGACTGTTCTCAAAAACAAACAAGAAACCTCAGGCAACGAACTTCTTTCTCAGAGTCCCCACACTAGCAGTAGTGAGGAGTGGCCTGCGAAAAGATATCTCTCTCTCTCCCTCTCTCTCTCTCTCTCTCTCTCTCTCTCACACACACACACACACACACACACACGTATATGTATTTAATATGTGCTCTAGATGTTTAGCTTTTCTTCTAGTGCTTACTGTAATGTGACATTCTATCTCTGTGACACTGATGTGTTCTGTGGTGTCCCCTCCATAAGGAAAAAGGATGTGGCCTATTTATCATCCCAGTAGCTAGAAGAATACCTGGCACCTTTAGGTGTCCAGTCCTTAGTAGATGAGTGTTTCTGAGGGTAAGTACCTGTGGGTATTCATGTTCAACTGTGTCCGGGATCCCATGTTAGATGCTGGCCTAGGCAGCTGCACTGATCATCCTTTGGCCTTTATGGTGTATCCAACCCTTGGGAGCTTTGTGAAGAACTCAAGCCTGCATTCGGAATTGCCTGACGGCTTAAACGACGGTCCGTTTACAAAGCAGTTGTGTTTCAGCTCCTGTAAGATGCTGTCAGTTGTGAAATACACCTCTGGACCACTAGGGAAAGAAAGGCTGTCAGTTAAACTATATCAGACATCAGGATGAGACAGGTGTCTCTGATGGTTGCTCTAACAGATTATCACAAGCTGAGCTTAAGACAACCCAGATGCTTTCTAGATGCTTTCTCTCACAGTTCTGTAGTTCAGAAGGTGTGTGACTAGTGTCTCGTTGTTGGCCAGCTTGGCTCTTCTTATTGGAGGCTCTGGGAAGAATACACCATAGGCCCTTTTGGGCTGTTGGTAGAGTATAGTTCCTTGAAGTTGGTTTCTTGCTGTCTCTCATTGGGGCCATACTCATTTCTTAGAGATTTTTCTGATACTCACCATTGGACTTGACCCCCTCAGACCCCACATTAAGAAACCCTTTTTTTACTGGGACTTTCCCTGCCTGCCCTCTTGTTCTCTTTTCTCTAACTAGGGAAAATTCTCCATTTCTGAGGGTTATTTGGTTATGTTGAGTAGATTTGGACCACCTGTAGCGTACTTTCTTTGCTTAAGGCCTGAGGCAAAGTCTCTTTTGCCCTGTAGCAGCATTCACAGGTCCCAGGGTTAGGACTTGAACATCTGGGGAGGAATGTTCCCTGAAGAGTCATCCTAGTATCAGAGGTGGCAGATGACCGTCTCTGTGTCAGGCGGACAGGAGTGACTGCTCTGTCTAAGGTGCTGGGCATGTTAGAAAGCATGCAGTGTTAACTCTTTCATACTTACGCTGTTACTACTGTGGTCCCACGGTGCCTTTCCCCTTAAATCTCAATACCTTCGTCAAACCCTAGTTGAGAGCATATATTTTGCTGACAGTAAACTTGAAAACTTGACAGTAACAAAGGTGATAATTACTCCTAAGTGCCAGTGGTAGGCATGTGTCAGGGCTCTTTCTTACTCCTCGTAGGAACCTGAGGAAGGGTACACCAGCTCCATTTACAGCGGAGGAAGTAGGTTTGGAAGGGTACAATAATCAGTGATAGTGACAGTCCTGGTATGAATCCACATCTATAGGATTCTGAAGTTGGTATACTTTTTATGGGTCTGTTGCGTGGTTCAATGTCCCTGACAGTAGCATATGAATAGTGCCACTGGAGCAGGTGCTCTGCCAGCTATGGAGGAAAGTAAAGGGAGGAGACATTTTCCTCTGATGTCTCCCTTGTTCCTTTACTATCAAGTGCCTATGACAAAGGCCCCAAGTCTTCATCCTGTGAAATACCCAAATGATCTTTCCAAGTCCGCAAAGCAGTTGTCTGTTCTGTAGGGATATGGTTTTAAACACGATATGAACAGTTCCTTAGTAAAACCACACTAACAGTACTGATTCAGGTCAAGATAAGTACTGTGAAGGCCAGAGACCTGGGAGTGAGGGGTAAGAGAATAGGAGGGCTGCCTGAGTGAGGAACCTCAGGAAAGACCTCTGTGCAAAGTGGTGCTTCTGCCAAGACCTGGGTGAGCAAAAGGCAGCCTGAGGGCAGCTGAGCACAAAAAGAAGGTCTCTCTCTCTCTCTCTCTCTCTCTCTCTCTCTCTCTTCNTTCTTGCTCTGGAAGGAAAGCAAACTTGTTATGGCGAACACATCTCTATATGTATAAAGGGTCCTTTGTGTGTGTCTTCTCTCTCTCTCTCTCTCTCTCTCTCTCTCTCTCTCTCTCTCTCTCTCTCTTTCTTTCTTGCAGGAGAAGAAGTCCAAAGAGCCAGGTGTCAAGACAGGGATACAGCTCATTGAGACTGCCTGCCTAGCATGCACAAGGCTCTGGGTGCAATTATACCACCCAAGTGGTAGCTTGAATGAGAATGGCTCCTATAGACTCATATGTTTGAATTCTTTAACCCCAGTTAGTGGAACTGTTTGGGATGGATTAGGGGGTGTGGCCTGTTGGAGACAGTGTTTGGGGTGAGGATTCTGCAGTTTCAGAAGCCTATGCCAGGCCCAGTGTCTTTCTCCCTGCCTGCTGCCTACGGGTCAGGACTAACCCTCCAGAACTATAAATAAGCCCCCAATTCAGTGCTTTCTTTTGTAAGTTTCCTTGGTCATGAGGTCTCATCATAGCAAGAGAACAGTAACTAAGATACTGGGTTTAATGAAAATGCCAACGAGGCTTCAATAAAGAAATGGCTGTTCACTGATAAACTATAGTGAACAGGGAGCCTGTATCGGGGGCGTGAGCTATATATTACCAAAAGGGAAAAGTTTTTGAACTATTGTAGCTCTTGCCTTTAAAAACCATTTTAAATGTACCAAAAGAGAGCGTATGAGTAGGAGAGCAGTTTGTAGAACCAGATAAGAAGAGGGGATACCTGAGCTCGAAAATCCTTAGGGATCCAGGCACAGATTTTGCCAAGAGAATTACTTTCAGGTAAACAGGTTGAAGCTGATCTCATTCTCCCCGTTGAGCCTGCTTTTTCTTTTTGCCTCTTTCTAGGTCATTTGAAGACCTTCCCCTCCCTGCAGGGTGTCAGGCTCCAACTTCCAGGAGTTATCTGCATCTCCTCTCTCCCTGCACTGCTTTCTGTCTCACACAACCCTGTCCCTGTAAAACAGAGGTGACCATCGCACCTACCCTACAGGTAGACTGTAGATTTGAGAGGAATTAGTAGTGAGATTTAGCAGGGCCTGATGTAGAGACGCCCCGTGACCATTACCAGCAAGCTGCCCTCTCTGGGACAGGCTCAGCTGGTCTAGCCTGCTGCTTTCATATCAGCCTCGCCCAATCCTTCCAGCAGGCAACAAGGCAAGTACAGAAATTGAGAAGATATGATTAGTAACCTCTGTAGCAGATTCACCAGCAGTTTCCAGCTGTGAAATCCAGTTTTTTTAAGAACTGGATGTGCATGTTGTCCAGCTTATAGGAATTCATTTTGATTGCATTTTACAAAAATATTCTTCCATAGTGAGTTGGGAATAATAAGCGGGTCTGTTCTGTGCCTTCTGGCTCGCTGGAGTTTATTCCACCTGCATTCTTAGCACCTATCACAAAGTTTGAGTACTCGAGGATAGTGCGTCACTTTTGAGAAAGTTTTCCTTAAGTTAACCAGAGGGTTCCTGCCTCTTTGACCAGCCTAATTTCGTGGATTGTTGACCCATTAAAAAGATGCATATGAAACACCTGTGTTTGTTTGATCTCCTCTGTCCTAAGTCAGGGAAGACGAGATCTAGAGTAAGGAGTGTGAGGACAGCCAGGGGAGACTGAGCCTGGCTGGGGAAGGGGTTGGAGGAGTCAGGAATGCTTTCCCAGGCAGAGGCAGTGTGATGGAAGGAAGGATGCACATGCATGTCTTAGCTTGAAGCCAGTGCAAAAGCCCTGCTGTAACACGCTAGCCACGTGTGGACCCAGTGACTTCCTCGCTTTGAGACCTTTCATTTGTGCCCCGAGGCTAGCAGCATCTGCCCCTCTCTAGATTGTTCTGAGTCTCGTGGGGGGGGGGGGTACGCGTGCAAGCGCCTGACATAGAATTTGTAAATTACTGAATGGGACTTTGGTCTGTTTTACATCTTCTTTGATCATATTAATATTTTTTTTCTAGTCTGTGTTTACTGTAGCAAGCTAGTCAACCAGTTTGCTAATGATTACCTTGGGCTAGGTAATTTTGCCTATATTTCTGTCTTTCTTCTAGACTTCTTTTTATCTTGAATTCAGTACATTTTTTATTAATCTTTCATTGCTAGTGACAAGCTGTATTTGTAGAATATAAATCTATAGAACATAAAGATAAATTATAGTATCTAGAAGTCTCTGTCTAGAGAATTTGTATTAAATTAAAATTATAACATAATTTGATAAAAGTTTCAGGAAGAATTGTGTCAAAACATTAATTTCTACTTTACAGATAGAGAAATTGAGGCACTTCTAAATAACTAAAGTAATAAAACTAGCAAGTAAATGGCAGAGAGAAGATTACAGCCCCGTTCCTCTTCTTTTCCTGGCTTTGTATTGTTTTTTCGATTCAACCCCCAGAACTAGGAGCTTTGCAGAAGCTGGTTGGGCTCTGTCCCTCTTTGTCACCTGGCTTCACCCTGCCTGGGATGGCTGAGTGGGCAAGAACCTGGCCTGAGGAAGAGCCTTAGGAAACACTGTCTCCCCACCCAGCTCCCTGCCTGCTGCCCTGAAGGTATTTATGGGTGTGAAGGTCCACCTGGAAACCACCAAGGGAGAGGCTGGGAAAGGTAGCCAGCTGCAGCTGCTAGAGAGTGGAGGAAGGGAGCAGAGCCACGGTCCCTGAGAGTGAGAGATTTGTGTCTAGGAGGAGCCAGGTGGAGCTCTGGGGATGGAAAAGCCATGTTAAGAAGTCCAAAGGGCAGTGGAGCCTGTCACAGCCGACTTGGTAGTACACAGCCTTTCTGACCCTTTCAAAGCAGTCCTTTTTACCTTCTGCTGGGAGGTGTGTTCCGTGCTTACTCACTCTGTGTTGTAATGGGCATTGTGTAGGCAGGCGGAGGGAAACTTGCACACGGGAAAGGCTGACCTTAACCCTCTTGCCTTGAACAAAGTTTAGCGGTTTTAATCTGCTTTTTTTTTTTGAAAGTGTTGGTTAGAAAGAAAACAATGCTTGGGGGGACGGGGGTCTAACAGCTTTAAGGAAGCAGATGTTCCCAGGGTGTGAGACAGACACTTGTCTGGGTGGCAGCATCAGCTGGGAGGGGCTGAAAATCATAACACCCAGCCACACCCAGACCTGTGGAGTCAACCCTTCTGGGTGTGATCCAGAGGCAGTACGGTGTGAGAACCGTGTAAAGTCATCATGTGTAGTCTGTGTATCGGGGATCATAGACAGTGGAGAATCAGTCTCCGGCTGCTCGGAGTCGCCAAATGCCGTTTTGTTTTCCTCGTCTACATTTGAGGTCTAAGAGAAGCTTTTCAGCCCAGGTCGACAGTCCCTGCAAGCCCCTTCCCTGAAACTTATGAGCATTGTATAATCCGACCTTTATAAGGGAGTGGAGTCAAACCAGAAACTTCTACATTTAAATTGTTGCTGCGTCCTGTTGTGTGTAAACACAAAGCAGAGTGCCCTCAAGAGGAATCCCTCTGTTCCCTTTTCCACACAGTCTCGTCACACACACACACACACACACACACACACACACACACACACACACACACCACAGGTCAGCATAAGTGAGGCTCATGGCTATAGATGCTATTGGCTGAGGCCAGCCTGGGAGGTGCTTCTGCAGAGAAGTCAGGATCTTGGAATTCTGGGACATTGTTACTTTTGACCACCTTGTGACATGGAGCCTGGGAGCAAACTGTGCTATGAGGGCCACGTGGACCCTAGTTTTTAATAGAAATGCCTTTCTTGCTCAACATATATAATTCATCTGTGGCTGCAAGGAAGGGAGCTTGGAGCATTTGTGTTCACAGGAAATCCACAGTTTTAGGTTCAGGGCCAAGTAGACTTATTTTGTTTTCCTTAGGTTTTGAAACAAAAGTTATGCCTGTCTTGAGTTTCTAATTCATATGTGTTTTTTCCTCTCTCTGGGGAGCAAGAAGTTTCCAGAAGAACCTGAAAGTGGGCATTCCTTGAGAAATTTTATGATCATAAACCTGTTAAAAATTAAAAATGAAATCTCAAGGGTATAACTTGGTTTTGAAATTTTTTATGACAGGTGATTATGAAAAGGTGTGTCATTTATTTTATCCCTCCTTCCCTTTCTCCTGCTCACCCTTTCTCCCCTCCCCCCCTTCCTTTGTCTCTGTAGCCCAGGTGGGCCTGGAACTGACCTCGTAGTCCAGGCTGGTCTTAAACTCTTGATTTTTTTTTTTTTTTTTTGCCTTGGCCTCTCTAATTCAAGGATTCCAGGAATGAGCCACCATACCCATCCATGTGCCTACTCTTGACCAGCTATGTCAGTCTTCTGAAGAAAGTACAATAGATTTCACAAAAGAGAAAACCAAACCTAAGAAAGGGGCAGTGGCTTGCACAGATAATGAAACATAGTTCGTGAAGAGCAGACCCCCTCAGACTTTTTGTGTTGATTTTGTAGTTGAAGTTCATTTATTTTATTTTTGTACCTTTGAAAGACTGTCTTTTTTTCTGCTCACAAGATTGTTCTGAGAAGTGTATAAAATATAAAAAGTGTTTTCAAGCATTCTAAAGCCCAGAGATCAGCAGTGTCAGTGTCTACAACACGGTGCCCACGGAAGAGAAAGTAGAACTGTTTCCAACAGGTCACATGTTCCTAAGAGCCCAGTTCGTGGGGTCACATGTAAACTGGTTTATAACAATGTGAAGGACTGGAGTTACCAGGACCCACTTGGTCTCTGTTCCCTGTAAAGTGCCCTTGCTAAGAACCTAGCTGGAATTGCAGTTTTGCTGGTAGATAATGTCTTTAGTTGATTGTTACCATGAACTCAATGGTTTTTGTTGTTGGTGGTGGTGGTGGTGGCAGTGGTTTGTTTGTTTTGGTTATTTTACCATGCTGAGGGAGTTTAAGAGTAAATGTTGAGAATATGGCAAAATTAAAAGATTGGCATTCTCTAGAACTTCTCAACAGAAAAGAGTTAAAGCTGGAAGTTTGGAAGAGTGTTAGGGACAAGTCTGCAAGCTGTTTGCTAAGCAAGCCCAATTGTTTTTTTTTTCTTTTTGGTTGTATGGCCCTGAAATGTTTTTCAATGATTTTTTAAATGTTCATCGTCAGTATTAGAAAGGAGCTTGTATACTGGCAACATAGAAGCCTGACAGATAGGACTTAAGTCCCAGCCCTGCCACTTTCTACTTGTGTGACCTTGAAGAAGTTACTTCATCTTTCCATGCCTAGGTGGCATCTACTGCAAAATAGAAATAATTTACTGTGAGGTGTGAGTCAATTACCAATGTGCTGTGACTGACTTGGCACTTCCTATTGCCATTTTAATTAATTAAAGCTAATTAATGTAATTGCAGGACCCAGTAGAGATAATGGGGGGGATGCTAAAATTGTCACAGTCCAGCCTCTTTGAATTCTCCCAGGATAAATAATTCCCTTTAGCCCAGTGATTTGAGGTTTCTGTTTTCCTTGGCCCTGAACTCTGCTTTTGAATTTCCTCAGTATAGTATGGTGAGAAGATCACCAAACCACATTAACCCGTGCTGTCCTGGAACTCACTGTGTAGACTAGGCGAACCTCAAGCTCATGGCAATTCTCCTGCTTCAACTTCCCAAGTCCTGGGATTAAAGGCACAAGCCACCATTTACCAGTTAAAGCATACTCTTGTGTAGTGATGAGGCAAGCAGGCCTGTTTTTTGTCCCGCCTGGCTCCTGCACGGCTAGCTTTACACCCGAAATAACAACACACAAATTGTATTCATTTAAACACTGCCTGGCCCATTAGCTCTAGCCTCTTACTGGCTAACTCTCACACCTTGATTAACCCATTTCTGTTAATGTGTGTAGCACCACGAGATGGTGGCTTACTGGGAAGATTCTAACCTACATCCATCTTGGGCCGGAACTTCATGGCGTCTGCCTGACTCTGCTTTTTTTTCTCCCAGCATTCTGTTCTGTCTTCCCTGCCTACCTATGTTCTGACCTATCAGGCCAAGCAGTTTTCTTTATTAATTAACCAATGAAAGCAACAGATAGATAGAAGACGCTCCTACGTCATTCTTGGCTTAGTTACTATTCTATTGCTGCAAAGAAATATCATGACCAAGGCAACTAACAGAAGAAAACATTTAATTGGGGGGTTGCTCACATTTTCAGAGGGTTAGTCCCTGATCATCATGGTGCTGGAGCAGTAGCCGAGGCTTTACATCCTGATCCATAGACAGCAGGCAAAAGAGAGAGACAACTTTAGCATCCTCCCTTCCCCCATTATCTCTCCTGGCTCCTGGAATTGCATGGCTCTATGTTTCTCATCATAATGACCTGTCTGTGCCTCGGTTTCCTCATTTATCAGCTGAAGTTAACACCTAGGATGTGGGATTTTTAAACCTCATAGGCCACCCCCCAATGACACATCTCCTCTAACAAAGGCCACACGACCTAATCCTTTCCAAACTACTAACTGGCAACCAAGCATTCAAACATATGAGCCTATAGAGGCTGCTTTCATTCAAAGCATCATACTTTTATATTAATCTTCCAAGAGGTAGTAGACATAGCCTCTGCTTAAGATGTTCGCCATATGTGGAGATAAAGGCCAGGAGGTCACAGCTTTGTGCTAGAGAGAAAAAAAGATAGAGTTTCTGTAGAAAGGGGGCTTCCTATGCTTAGGCATTGATTCATACGTATATCTTACAGGCCTGTTATTTTCATTCTGTGACAAATGGAAACAGGCTCATTCATCTTAACAAGACCATGTTTTGTTTATTTTTCTGTGTATGTGTTTTTGCTTTCTTTTGATTTGTTTTGTCTTTTTCTGGCCCTAAATTGTAACCTTTTCCTCCTAGGTTTATATGGAAAGGACATTGGGGTGAGCTGAGCCTCTTCTCTATTTCTAGCTGGCCTTCCTGGTGAGTAGTTTTTTTTTTGTTGTTTGTTTGTTTGGTTGGTTGGTTTTTGACTGTTTCATATGTTAACCCTTGAAATAATTAAAGCACATTAATTTGGATTTAGTGACTGATGCTTCCGGAAAGTAGTCAACACCTAATGGCCCTTGCTCTAATTTAACAAAGGGCCCAGCATGGATCGAAGGCTAGGAGGATTCCACAGTCTCCTGTGTGGGATTGTGAGCAGAATCCTAAGATGCTCCTGCAGAGAGGCTCAGATTTGCCTGTGTTCTCAGAGCTGCTTGCAAGCAGTTGCTGGACTCCCAGTCTGGCTGCAGGTGCCAGCAGTGCCAGCCTTGTACCATAGGGTGCAGGCTGCCACATCTGCCTAGGAGGGTACACTCCAGGCTTGAACTGTCCATTCTGCCTAGTGTGGTGAGAGCTGCCTGCCACACGTGGTTCTTGAGCACTACAGATATGCCCAGTGTTACCAAGACATTGACTGCTTTCTTTCACTCAATCAATTTAAAATTTAAAGTGTATGGTTGTATGTCCATGTTGGACATGGCAGAGGAATGTGTCCGGCCCTCGGCTGCCTCACTGTGGTCAAGTGAAAGGCTGAACCTTCTCTCCCTTTCAGAAGGCAGCTCTTACCCAGTGAGGCTGGACTAGGTCTCTCTCTGAGGCCCCCACTTTGAGTGCTTTCTAAGTAGACAAGGCTTTCTACCTTCATCGTAATGACTGTTCTGTGCCTCAGTTTCCTCCTCTGTAAGTTCAAGTTAACACCTACTCCATCCCTCAGGTGTTGGGAGAAACGTGAGCTTAAAAAGTCATGGGAGGAGCTTCCTTCATAAGTGTCCTTTCCTTTTTAGTAATCGTCTGTGGTGTCTGGAAGCTCTTTCATCTGGGTACTAGTTATCGGTAGGCCCTCACTTCTCTGAGAAGCTGTAGTTGTATGAACTGGGTGTTTCAGGTTGGTCCTCATTGTGGGACCAGAGACACAGCTCTCTGCTCTTGTGAAACATGAGCTGGAAGGCAGAGTGCTGATGAGATACAGGTCTGTTTGACCAGTGAGTGCTTGTGGTCAGGCTAACACTCCTGAGCTAGGCATTCTCTGACCTGTCACCCCCATGCGCTGGTTCATCTAGAAACCAAAGCAGGCATCCTTCTACTGGGGACTTTCTTAGGGTTTCTAATGCTGTGGTAAAACATCATAGCCAAAAGCAGCTTGGGGAGGAAAGGGTTTATTTCAGTTTATAGCTTCTATAGTCATCTGGGAAGTTGGTGCAGCAACTCAAGGCAGGAATCTGGAGGCAGCAACCGATGCAGAGACAAGGGAGCAATGCTGCCGACTGGTTTGTTCAGACTGCTTTCTTATACCATCCCAAACCACAATGTGCTGTGCCTTCCAGTATTAATCATTAATGAAGAAAATGCCCTGCAGGCTTGCCTACAGACCAATCTGGTGGGGGCATTTTCTCAACTACGGTTCCCTCTTCCCATGACTCACTTTGGCTCCCTCATCTTTAGCCTTGCCAAGTCCCAGTTTCAGTATTTGGTGCCGTCTGTTCTTCACTAAAAAAAAATCCCTCTCTTGAGTGTCAATTTCAACAGAGCCTCAATGGCTTTCAGACTTTTATTCCAAGACAGTCATTTTTAGTGAGTAGGACACAGCTTCACCTCCCTTCAGGAATGTGCCGCTCAGTTTTCTCTTCATAGAAGCTGCATAGACAGCTTCCTCTGCTAGGCCGGGTGGCAGCAAGCTGGGGCCAGGGAAGCAGGTCTGTTAGCCTTTCTGGCATGTTTGTTCTAAGTGGTAAGATAATGTAAACAGGTTTTTGTGGGAACCCTGGAGTGCTGCTCAGTGTGAAGTGACAAAGTCAGGGGTGCTCCTGGAAAACCCAGGAATATTATTTTATTGCATCAGAGTCTTTTGTGTTATGTTTTATGGGTATCTGAACTTTTTTAATCCTTCAAATGCCACAACACCAAAAGTTGTAGTATTGGTTAAAAAAATAAAAAGAGGAATGTTAGCGTTCATGTTTGGTGTTGCATTTTCTATGGGTTTTGAAAAAACTGTAGTCTGTATTCACTATTGAAGTATTCTACACAATGTTTGCATAGCCCTGGAAGTACTTTGTTCAGTGTGTTCATCTTCCCTCAGCTCATACCCTTACAACCACTCGTGTTTCTACTGTCTTAGGAGTTTGCCTTTTCCAGAGTGTCCGCTAGTTGAGATTGCTGTAATATATAACCTTTCAAAATGGTTTATTTCACTTAGTAATATATGCTGGATATTTATCACCTACTGGAGGACATTCAAGTAGCTTTCAGAGTTTGGCCCTTATGGGCAAGCTGTACGGATGGACACCTGTATACACATTCTCTTCTAAACATAAGTTCTCAGTTCATTTGAGTGAACACCAGAGAGCACAGTTACTGGATTGGTGTGGTAAGGAAGTCTGCATTTCATTCTGTGAGAAGTTAGCAAAGGGTTTTCCAAAGAGTCTGGGCCGCTTTGCATGCCCTTCATCGGCTCCTGTTGCAGGCATCCTCATTGGCATTTGGTAGCATTGGGTTGTGGATTGGGGACATTCTAGTAGGTGTGCAGTAGACCAGATTAGTTGTCTTCTTATTGTTGGAAGGTTTTAACCTAAGAACCAAATCCAGGGCACTGGACCCCTACGTAAGTGTTGTACTGCTTACTCTCAATTTTTAGGAGTTTTTTTCTTTTTGGTAATAAGCTTTTATCAGAAGTTTTTTTTTTTTTTTTTGCAAATATTTTCATTCAGCCTGTGGTTTCTCTTTCCATTCTCATGACATAGTCTTTAGCAGAGCAAAAGTATTTTCTTTCTTTTTTTTCTTTTTCATTTTAATGAAGGGAAGCTCTCGTTCTTCCCCTGGATTGTCTTTCCGTTATTTCCGAGAAGCCACTGCTGCTCCTGCCGTCATTTGGTTCCTGTTGCTATGGTAGTCCAGCATGGCACAGAGATCGGGGTGGCAGGTTCTCCCAGCCATAGGTCACAACACGCTCAGAATTTGGACAGCGAATGCATGTGGAAGACCCATACAATCCAGGATCCCAGCCCAGGAACCCTCTACAGTGGGCTGGTCTTCCCACTTGATGTAACTCAATCAGCATAGCCAAGATAATTCCCCACAAATGTGCCCGGAGGCCCTTCTCCAACATGATTTTAGATTCTGTCAAGTTCTCAATTGGCATTAACCAGTATGATACCCAAGTCTCCCACATGTTCCTAGGTTATCTTCTAGTTCTGTGGTCTCCACCTTCCTAACGCTGCAACCCTTTCATACAGTTCCTCATGTTGTGGGGACCCCAACCATAACATTGTTTCACTGCTGCTCCATAACTAATTTTGCTACTGTTATGAATCAAAATGCAAACATCTGATATGCAACCCCCAGAGAGGTCTAGACTCAAAGGTTGAGAACTGCTCTAGTTTCTAGTTTTTAATTCTGTGGTTATATCTGCCATTTGTGTTGAATTCTTGTGAAGGTTGTGAGGCCTGTTTCTGGGTTTGTTTTTTAATGATTTTATTGAAAAGACACCCATGACATTGGCTTACTTTTCTTCAGTTCTGCTGCAGTTTCCAAAATTCTTGTTATTCATCTCATGTAAGCTAGCGCTTTTATCATTTCTGCTTGTAAATGTGTTTAAATTCTGTTAAAGCAGACAATAGCTACATCATCTTCAGTTCTGTTGCCTAACACTTCTAGGTTGATGTGCAAAACATACCAATTTAGGAATATCACAAGTTCTCCACTGATGAAACCCTAGAGCCATGTCGTCTTTAGTTACGTTTATCCATATTTCCAAACACTTAGAAAGTTAAATCACATACTTATCAAACGTAAAACCAGCTGGGATACCAAATGGCAGAATCCTCCTCCTCAATATATGTCCTCTTCCCTTATATTTCTGTTTTCCCATTTTCTCCTAAAAATCTCAAGTTACTTGATGTTAGCGAGGGGATATATGTTTTGAGGCTGGTTTCTGTGTTGTGTATGGGAATGGTTTCCCAGATTCTTACTCCAGGAAGGGCTTCTCACACCACAGTGAGCTGTGCTGCATGCTTATATGAACATCGGATGCAATGGACATCCTCACTGTTTTGTAACTGTGGATGTGACTTGACCAGTTGCTTCCATTAATTACACTGTCTACCTTGACTTCGTGTCACAGTGAGCTACAACCATGAACTATGGGACAAAATAATCCTGTTCTCCTTTAATCTGCCTTGGTCAGGGCATTGTGCCACATCAGGAGCATGAACTACGTGGGGCAAGTAGCGGTACAGCAAAGTGGGGAAACCCTGTCATAGGTCTCAGGGTTGACATCCTTAGGTAGAGACTGGTGGTCTGCTAAGAATACATTGTAAATGTTTCCATAGTCACAATGATGGGCTCTAAATGGCTTTCTGAGGGATTAAAAGTACCTCTAGATGGTTTGGCTCTGATCTGTAGCATTTTAACATTTCCACATTCACGAAGTTTGGTCATTTGGCCTTGTAGGATCTTTATCCCAGGTGTGTCTTTTTTTTTCCTGGAAACTTGCTTATGACTTCATAGAGTTGTGAGGGTAAAATAAATAATGAGTACAAAGCACTTTTCTTGGACTGACTTGCTGTGAGTGCTGTGCCTCAGGCTTGCACACGGAGTAGGGAAGGCTGCTGCTTCTTCAGCTCTTGAATGTTCTCCCTCCTACTCCATATACAGAGATTAATATGTACCTCCCTCAACATCAGTGTTTCCAACCCGTTTTTTAATTGTTATTACACAAGGAGAAAATTTTGAAGGAATTTGAATCAAAAACATAAATAGAAATGCCTCCCCTAAAGGTGAATTGAATACTGAAAGAATAAGTAATTGTAACTGAGTCGGGTTATGCTTTGGAAGGCTGTGCACCACAGTGATGCCTGGGACTGAGTCGGGCTGTGCACCACAGTGATGCCTGGGACTGAGTCGGGCTGTGCACCACAGTGATGTCTGGGACTGAGTCAGGCTGTGCACCACAGTGATGCCTGGGACTGAGCGGGCTATGCTTTGGGAGGCTATGCATCACAGTGATGCCTGGTACTGAGTCGGGTTGTGCTTTGGAAGGCTGTGCGCCACAGTGATGCCTGGGACTCTTTGTGTCTGTCCTTCCAAGAACCAGTTCTCTCCATGGTAATATAGTCCCATGCTTCTAAGTCTGGTTCCTGCAATCCATTTTGTCCTTCTGCCGCTCATCTTATACTATCTCTTAATCTTTGGAACTTCTGCCAGCGCGAGCCCACTTTTTGCCCTGTGTGCCTCAGGTGGCTCTTCCATCTGCTTCCATGGCCCCCATACTCAATTAGCATGTGCTTTGTAGAGAGCTGTAGAACAGGGCTACACCTAAGGAGAGAAGGACACACAGCGGGAGCTGTGGGAGAGTTGCTGATGCTGCTTAGACTGTGCAGAGGTAAGTCTGGTGCTGGATGTGGAAGCTGCCTAGGGCAGAGCTATCCTACAGGCTGTGAGGGACCTAGACCTTAAAGGTAAATGGGGCACTATTCGCTCCAGTTTGACTCATCTTTGTATATGTAGGACTATTTATGCATGTGTATATATGTATTCTTCTGTGTGTACATGGAGAGGCCAAAGGCTGATGTTAGCTGTCTTCATCAGTTACTTTCTGTCCTAGTTCGGTTTGCTGTTACAGTGATAAAACACTGTGACTAAAGCAACTTTGGGAAGAAAGAGTTTATCTGGCTTACATTTCCACAGCACTGTTCATTGTCAGAGCAAATCAGGGCAAGAACTCAAACAGGGCAGAAACCTGGAGGCAGGAGCTAATGCAGAGGCCATGGAGGAATGCTCCTCATTGGCTTGATCCCCATGGTTTACTGGGCCTGTTTTCTTTTAGAGAACCCAGGACCTCCTCCCCAAGGGTGGCCCATATCAATAAGTAAGAATCCTACAGAGGCATTTTCTCAACTGAGACTCTAATTTGTGTCAAGCTGACAAAAAACTAGCCAGCACATTCTCCATCTTATTTTTTGAGACCAAGTCCTACACTTCTGTTTGGCAAGACTAGCTGTCCAGGAAGCTCCAACAATCATCCTCTCTCCACCTCCCAGCAATAGGATCGTAGGCATACCACCATGCCTGCTTGTTACAGGGGTGCTGGGGATCTGAACTCAGCTCCTCATGCCATGTGGCAAGCACTGATCCACTGACGAGCCATCACAGCCCGGTTTGCCATGCTCACAACATGATCTTAACATGCCACTTTTGGGTAAAGGTTGATTCTAGAGAAGAGTCGCAAGGGCAGAGTTTGGTGCCAGAAGTATCAGCCGTGGAATGGCTGGCTAGAAAACAGGGTGGGACCTAAACACGCCCGGCTGGCGAGAGTGTGGGAGCTGAGTGGTTTTACAGGTATATCTTGAGCATCTCGCCTCTCATTCTCCATCTGGCCTCATTATCAGTGCCCCGTGTCCCACAGGTGTGTCTGTCCTTGTATTCTGTACCTTTCTGTGGCTTAGCTGTTCCTTTTCTACTGTGGACTTGGGCAAGCTCTTCAGAGTGCTCCTCCTTTGCAACCTCAGCACTAGCTTCCTCGGTACCTTGGACTGGATGCCCTGTGGACACCTTCATATCAGCTCATTTTTCTGATCACCTGGACTTGGACCCTTGGAACGACATGAGACTTCTTTCTTCCTGTGTTAGGACAGCTCAGCCGGGCTGGCAGATCTGCCTTGATTCACTCCTGTAGCCTGTAGAAACGCCTTCTCCCTCTCTGCCCTTTTCTTCCTTCCCCTCACCTGTTTCCCCTTTCTTCCTTTTTTCTCTCTTTCCTTTTTAAAGCAATATCTATGAAGCCGAGAACTGTATTCCTTTCCCTACACGCATTTTTGCATTAAGTGCTCACAAAAGTCTGTGAGCAGTGAGTGTTGGTGTCACTCTGAAACTCTGTAGTGCGGGAAAGTAAGGACCAAATGGAATGGACAACTCGTCCAAGCCCATGCAGTTCATCGTCGGGATTTGGGACGGTCTGTGAGTTTGTCCAGCACCCTTCCTCATGAGCAGTCGAATCACTCCAGATTGGTCTCCTCTTGTCCCGTCTGTGCAGCCTTGGAGCTGGTTTCTTCTCATTTTCCCACAGCACACTTGTGACCCTGTCACTTCCCAGAGGACCTGTATGAACGCCCACCTCTCCCCGCTGTGTTTTTGCCATTCTCTGTATTAATACTCACTCCACTCCATCCTGACTATGTTTCCTACCATTTTGAAGACATTGATTTATGGGAAACAACGTGGGTTTGGTGTCTTTGAAGGCCTGAGCTCAGCCCTGGAATTACTTCCTGTCTGTGCTACTGTAAGAGGTAGTTAATTTCTCTGAGTCATGTGTCTGTTCATCTAGTGGGTATTGACTGCTTGTGTTCTCCTGCAGTCCTGCATGAGGGACTAGAATGTTCAGATGTCCCAGTCTGGCCGTCTGCTCACCTTTGACTTCTTGCTGGACTGTCTTGGGTGATCCATGTGGAGTGTAGTTTGCCTGGTGCAAGGTACTCATCTCCTCAGAGCTGTTTTCTTCCCCTTCACAAAGCTCCCTGCCTCCTGCAAACTTCTTATTTCAGCTTCTTCCAGCCTCCTGTCCCTTAAAAATTACAGGCAGTCTTTACATGTATCACACAGTCCTAGCTGGCCGGAAGTTCTCTGTGAAGTCAGTTTTTACCTCCCACCTTTATATGGGTTCTGGAGATCAAGCTCAGGTTGTCAGGCTTGCACTGTTGGATGACAGAGCCACCTCACTAGCTCCATCTTGTGTCATCTACGGTTCAGCTGAAAGCTCCCTTATTCATTAAAGCTTTCTGGACCTTCTTTGCTGAGTAGAACTGTGTCATGTATGAGGGAGTTCAGCCGTTCCTGCTAAACGCTTAAAAGCAGGTGTTTGCTGTGTGTGGTCCACCAGCCCCGAGGAGTCCCAGATTATTTCCGGTGATTCACAGGTCAGATGTGTTTCTATAATAATAAGATATGACTCGGTGTTGTCACTGTTGACATTTGGAATATGCTGCAAAAGAAGCGGTGGATAAACTTCTATTGCTTAATTATTAATCAGGCAATAGTCACATTCCTTACAACCATATGCTCAGAGTGAAAAAAAATGCTACTTAAGGATGTCCTTGAAGCAATAAAAATTATTTATCTAAGCCTCATTTCAAGACACATCTTTTTAACTTACCCTGTGACACAATCAAGGAATAGTGCTCTTCTCCTGACCGCCAAGCCTGGTGTCTTGGGGCAACACTGATTATTTTATTGCACACTTAACTATCCCCCCGCCCCCTTTAAACTGGTTTCTCTGATGAGTTCTCTTACTCACATTACTGATGCATCCCAGACTTGACAGTGGACAGTACAGCTCTGGATCTTCTTGCCCATCTGACTTTGGACCTAGAAGGGTGGTACACTGTCCCAGGTCACAGTGATGCTCATGGCTGAACAGCAGTAGAGGAGTCAACCTCTACTGAGGCGTTTCAGTGACTACAACTCTTAGCATGCGTAGTCATACAGTATATGATTCTTTTTTTCCTTTAGTCTCTCAAACCTTCTGACACTCCTAAAAATTGAGAATCCCACGGGGCTTTTATTTGGCTTAATCTCTTGACATATATAATAACTGCTGGCCTCTACCATAGGAAACTGAAATTGGGAAGTTTAAAAATGTTTAGTGCATTACAAATGTATTTATTCCCATAGGGCCCCACCCATAGACAAAAGAACTTCCGGCAATTAAGGAATACTGAGAGTGAGAGAAAGTCTTCCCAGAGATGAGTCCCCTGGTTTCTAATCCCATAAAAGTGGTCAGCCCTGGATTGTAGTGTTTACTATGCTGATGAGGTAGGCAGTCCTTCGGTAGTTTCAGGATGAGGCTGGCTACACGAAACAACAAAGCAGAACACTATGGCAAGAACAGAGGGCTGTGGTAGAAGTCGCAACGCTCCAACCTCCTTGGAGGGAAAAGCTTATGTTGGCTCGTGATTTTAATTGGCCAGCCATGCCTGTGGAATGAAGACTCCACAAAAAAAAAAAAAAAAACTGAAAAGAGTGCGTTTTGGAGAGCTTCCTGGTAGTTCCTAGAATTTGATGCTCCTGGAAAGGGCATGATAGTTCTTTGTCTCTTCCCGCAGGCCCTGTTGTAGCTCTCCATCCCTTTGTCTGGTCTTCATCCATGTCATCGTTAATATCCTGTTATATAAACCAGAAATGTTCTCTGAGTTCTGTGAACTGTTCTAGCAAATTAATTGAGCAGAAGATGGGAGTTCTGAAAAACCTGTCTTTAGCCAGCCAGTCAGAAGCATGGGTAAAAAGTACCTGGGACTTTTGCCTAGTCTGAAGTCTTAGGGGATGTGCCTTAAGTATGAGATAAAATGCTTTCTCCAGATAAGACAATCTGAGAGTTAAATTGAAGGGCATCCAGCTGTATCCATCTTGTTTGCTAGTGCACACAGGAAGACCTGTACACATTTGGTTGCAGACATCTGGGCTGACCACTCAGAAAACCGAGACTGATTATCTTCCCTGTATTTCCAGCATCCCGCTGTACCACCCGAGAGAAAGGCCCCTTTTGTGCTCTGGACGTTCAGGAAGAACAGTGGCTGTTGTCCTAACTAGTGTGTGTCCTTAGTCTACCTCTACTCCAAAGTCACAGCTGATGGAAGCTAATGACAAGGACCCTTAAATCCAAGTCGGCTCACCCCAGTCTCAGCACCAACACCGTGTACTCAAATTCTTTATATGAAGTTGAAATAGGGGATTTGCATGAAAGACACTGAGGTCAGAAGCCAGGGGACAGCTAGGGGAGAGTCAACCAGTTTCTGGGAAGACTGTTACAGAGGCCCCCAGGCAGGCTCTGAGTGAATAGAGAGGAGAAAAATCCAGCTGTAGCAGGGGCTGTAGAAGCAGTCTGGAAAAGCCTTAGATCCTCTTCAGTGTGGTCTGGCTCCTCATGCTACCTGGAGAGCTGAGTCCAGACCCCTTATTTTTGATACCACTTACTGTTTTCAGTCTTCACGGGCCTTGTTGTCATGGATATTTTTATGATTACATAGGGAGCCGGAGAGATGGCTTGATGGTTAAGAGCACTGGCTGCTCATCAGAGGATATGGATTTAATTTAATGTACCCACATGGTAGCTCACAACTGTAACTCCAGTTCCAAGGGCCCCGGTGCCTTCTTCAGGCATCTGTGGTCACTGCACAACCATGGTGCACATACATACATACATACATACATACATACATACATACTCACATACCTACCTACTTATGCAAAGCATACAAATAAACTAAAATAAAATCTTGAAAAAAATAGTAATAGAAGGCTTTTCCCTTCCATAAAAGTTTAATGTGTATGAAGGTAAGTAGGAGTTAGTCCAGGAGAAAGAAATGTCCTTAGAGGACATGGAGCTAACTAGATCTGGCAAGACCACAGCAGGACCAAGCCCAGAGGCAGGGGTGAAAGGAAAGGAGATCATCAGAGCAGAGTAGGGGCTAGCTTGTTAGCTCAGGCTACCTCATTTTGGAAGTGTGTTAGAAAGCACACAAAAGAGACTCACAGAGTCATGGAGGGGAAAGAAACCCCTCAAGGTTTTTGAACAGGGGACTGAAAATGGAGCTTGGGCAAGAGTGGACTGGTCTGGGTGGCAGAAAGGAGGTGAGGAGCGATTGAGATAGTTTCAAGGACAGCCTAAAAATCCACTGGTGACCATGACAGGGCTCCTCACCTCAGCTTTGTTTACAGGAAATGTGGGGATCTGGGGCTGCCTGTCGCCTGGAAAAGGCCATGACTCAGGGAAAGGCTTTATAGCTAGTGATGTGTGTGCACACATGGTATGTGCCTCCCACAGGTAGCCCTGGAGCTGGACCAATGTTTCTTTTTCCCATTTCCCAACCCATTTCAGGGCTAGAACCTCTTCTGATAAAGTGTGGAAAGTCTGACTGGGAATTATTTATACAATCAGTTTGGGGGATTTTTCCAAAATTCAGAACTTAAAAAGGGGACTTTTTGCACAGGTCACCGACCCCTTAGTTGGGCTCCCTTGGATCCTGGTGTGCTGTTTATTTGTGTGCTGAACTGATGTCTTGTTTTCATATTTATCTAAGTCGCTGTTTTGTGCGGCCTTAGTGTACTTGCCCTGCAGCAGGATGGCCGCCTACTGACTGCTCTGATACCCACGGAGGTCTTAAAGGAGAGAGTCTTCATCCCCAGTCTTGGACTTCATGGCCGGACAGATTAGGTATCATTAGAAAAATAATCTGAGAATTTACTTCTAGGAACGTGACTTTTATACTTTATCAGATATTTTTTAGTTCATGAAATCGTCCAAGGGAGAATAAGCCAGAATCAGAGAACAGTGAGCTGAGAGTGGAGCTGATCACCTGTTTCGGTCAGCCCTGGCAAACTTGTTAGCTTAAAGCGACTGACTTTACCTCCATAAAACGACTGATAATTATAATGCTTCCTTCCGCGGTGTGGGCATGAGAGGTACGTAAACTAAATTGCCGTGCAACCAGTACCGTGTTTAGATCTTATTGACTAAGCCAGAGTTAAGTTTAAGAACTACTGGAATAAGCCAGAGTTAACCAAGGAAGGGTGAAGAGATGCACATCACTGGCAGAAAGCATTCTGGGTGTGCCAGCTCAGCAAGGCAGAGAGCTGTGGAGTAGGCTGTCTGCATCTGGAGTGCAGTAACGTATGGGCTTCCCTACAGCGTTCATTCTGGTGAGCCTTTGGCTACTAGGAACAATTTAACATGGTTAGTCTGTCTGTAAATGGATGTCTTTTGTCAAGAAGGCACCCTGAACCAAAGAAGAAGAGAAAAAGAGAACGTTCATCATGCACACAGAGACACGTCTTTTCAAGATTGGTCAAATGTTTAACTGTGAGTGTACAGTTTGTAAGAATTTGCAGCACTGATATATAATGACACTAAAGATACGCAGTAGAAAGAAGAGCCAGTTTCCATTGTTGTATTACATTCTAAACTTGCATTGTACACAGAAGTGTTCTTCTAAGTCCGGATTCACATTTTAATGTAGAAAGGAGCCTGTGTGTGTCTGTTAGTCTATCTTCATATTGACTCTTTTGTATATTATACTTTTCCTATCTCCTGATGCTCCAAATCCTTCTTATAATGGCAGTAAAATAAATCCTGCCATGTCGGTTTAGTTTTTCATCTGGGTACTGGATATGTGGGTGGTTCTGGGGTTTCACATCGTGCACAGAGAGCTTAGTAGGCAACTTTATAAACACCTCTGGAACAGGATTCTGCCAACGCATTAGAAATGTTATCAGATCATTGCTTTAAGAGTCTAAAGACTCTTCATTTTCTCCTCATACACTTAGGCATCTGAAGTGTGAAGATCTAAGAGAACCACCATGCTCCCAGGGAATATCCCACAGAATGGTGAGCAAGGTAGAAAAGAGCCCCCCAGGAGCACGAGATGAAGCTGTTATCCCCAGTTGTCACCAGGGCAGCACTGCTATTCTGTAGGTATGGGTTGGTCTGAATGCCAGGTGGAAGGAAGCCTGTGTTCTAAATGCACCACATGTCCATAAGTGATGAGATAAGGCTTGTAATTGGGGTAGCTGTGGGCAGTCAAGATTTAGAATATCAAAAGCAGTACAATCTCTTGTTAACTGTAAGTTAGGCAAGCGAAGCAGCGGCTCACATTTGAAGCATAGTGAAAAGCAGGAGGCTTACGCATTCAGATGCTGTAGATTTGAATCCCAGCAAGGTTGCATACAGATTTTTAATGTAGAAAAAATATTTAGACACAGAGAATGTCGGTGTCTTTGTCTCTAAAATGGGTACGATTGTTTTAGGCCCCTGACGTGGCTTCTCTCACTTGCGCCTAAGCAGTGTCCTTTATCAAGTACTGACTCAGCCGTTAGCTGTTGGCAGAAGAGCCTGAAAGGAGACAACACTGACTGGTGGGTGAATGGTTCCACTGATGGATGGAGCAGCTGCTCTAGATGGAGGACGCCCAGGGGCTTCTGTGAGAGATGACATAACCACATCCAGAGTACGCTGTCAGCTGCAAGTGTGCTAAGCAAATGTTAATTAAGACTCTGTAAACCTCTTACATGACCATTAGGACGAACGTATCAGAAAAGCAAACTGACCAGCCATGACCCTAAACAGCTAGGGGATGTGTCATGGAGGAAGCAGCTGTTCTGTTTGTCGTTAAAGGTCTGCGCTTGTCTCAGCCCACTGAGTCACCCTCTTGGTTGTATCACTTTTTAATTTTTCATTTCTCATAGTCACCAAATGGCTGTCACAGCCTTCCAGCCGTTTCCAAGAACCTGTCATATGCTGCCATTTTTTGTTGCTGAGGAAATAGACTCCTCCCCTGCATCCTCCTCAGGTTTCCCCTCAGGTGTCATTGAATTGACCTCAGCTTGGTCACCTCTCCAGAATTCCCAGAATCCTACACAGGAACCAGGGCCTGTCCGTGGGACACCTTGGGAACTGTCTGCTGAGTGACCAGTAGTGGCACTACACATAAATCAGTGGAGGAAAAAAAAGACCAAAGATTGGTGTTCACCATACAGGATTTATTTGTGAGCTTCTAATGCTCATGTTAAGGGATTTGGGTGTTGTAAGTCCTGAAGAGTGGCTTTGGGGTTCTCTTAGTTATGAGGGTAGAAGTTACACATTGTGAAGATGTCTCTGTTGAGTATATGAGGGTTTTTATCCCCACCCATATCTTTTAAAAAGTTTTTTAAAATATTTTTTAATGTGATCATGCTTTTCCACAACAGTCAGAAGAGAGCATTGGACCTCCCTGAGCTGGAGTTACAGGTGATTCTGAATCATCTAACTTAAGTGCTGAGAACCAAACACTGGTTCTCTACACGCATTGATTACCAGCCAACTCGCTAGTCCCAACCTGACTTTAATGTTTTTCTTTTTGCTTATTCTTTCACATTGACCCATACATGGATGTATTTTGACCATACTCACCCCCCAATTACCCTCCCTTACCTCCTTATGTCCTATCCTGCTGGTCTTCCCTTACTTTCATGTCTTAGTATGTGCTCATCACTCACCGCGTTTAATTAGGGTTTCTTAAGTAATTATGGCCGGGGGTTATTTACCAACCATGGGCAAGGTACCCGTGGTGAAACACTCAAGAAAATGACTTCTGCTTTCCCAGTAACCTTTAACCACCACTAGCTCCACAGGGCACAGTGGAGCTTCATGATTGTTGGTGGACCCCGTCTTGTGCAGTTCATGAGCAGGGAATCACAGCTGCTGTGAGGTCAGGAATATTTATTCTGGGCAGCGATGGCATGCCCAGAAGACAGCGTTTCCCAGAGTTCCTCCCATCTTCCAGCTCTCAGTATTCTTTCCACCCCACCCCCATGGCATTCCCTGAGCCTGGAGTGCTCCCCTCCTTCCTTTCTGGGTGGCAAAAGAATAGAGAAATTAAAGAATTCAAATAGGGAAATATTTGGAGGTTAGTGTTAGCTAGCCATCTGCAGTGCTTTAAGCCTGACTCCTGCCAGAAACTCTGTCTCAAAACCGGCCAAAGGACTATGAACAGGTTAATTACCCGCCCAGTGCAGTGAGAAGAAAACGTCAAACAGCATTCGGGTAGGCAGGCGACAGGGACAGGAAGAGTGTTTGCGGAGAAGAGTGCAGGAATGTGAGCTCGCTCAAAAAGTCCCCAACCCTTGGTTTACATTGGCTCTGCCTGCTGGGTGTTCAGAGAGGGAGGAGAAAGGAAGCCACTTGCATAGCCCAAGTAGCAGACACCCCAGAATTCAGTCCAGAGGTAAACTGCACTCACTGTCCAGGAATCCAGATATGTAATTTTAAAGGAAGGAGCGGCTTTGCAGGAGATACTAGCTTGAATAACAACAGGATTCTCTTATAATCCATATTTACTGTTTTCTTTGGACAAGCTACCTAAAAACTTAAATTCCTAAATGGTTAAAGAGCATCCATATCAGAGACAGAACCAATGGTACTACATCCCAGACAGGACCGAGAGTGACAGGGGGTAACCATATCACAGGACCAATGGTGACAGGGTACCCCATCCCAGACAGGACCAATACATTCCAGAAAGGACTGGCAGTGAGAGGGGGAACCACATCCCAGACAGAACCAGCAGTGAGAAGGGATCCTACATCCCAGACAGAACCCACAATGAGAGGGGGTAACCATATCATAGACAGGACCAAAGGGCGAGTGGGGGTACCTCGTCACAGACAGAACCAATGGTGACAGGGGGTACCTCATCACAGATAGGACCAATGGTGAGAGAAGGTACCTCATCACAGATAGGACCAATCGCGAGAAAGTGTGCCTCCTCACAGACAGGAACAGTGGTGAGAAAGGGTACTGCATCACAGACAGGACCAACAGTGAGCAAGGGTACCATATCCCAAACAGGACAATTTAAGCATTAAAGAAACTTCATGTCCAAACCAAAGTCCAAGATTCATGCACGATTTGTTACATTGTATTGATTGAGGAAGTCACTGGAAAGAAAAATTAGTGTTTTTATGTTATATGTAGTTTTGACCAGATCCTGTGCTGTGGATTCTCAAGTGGTTTAAAATTAAGAATATCTTGTTGTGGGTCCAATCCAAATGACTAAGTGGATAAAGACACTTGCTGCCACATCCGACCTGAGTTTGATTCCAAGGACATATGTGGTAGAAGGGTAGAACCCACTCCCTCAAGGTGTCCCCTGACCTCCACGTACATGCTGTGGCCATGACTCTACCTCCCCTACCACAATAAATAAGTGCAATAATAATTTTTTTAAAAGAATACCTTATTTTTAATGAAAGAATTTCAAAATCTCATTTAAAAATCTCCAGAAAGATTTTGCTTCAGAGGTAAGGGGCTAGAGAGATTGCTCAGTGCTAAGAACACGAGCTGCTTTTTCAGAGGACCCAGGTTCAATTCCCAGCACCCATTTGGCAGCTCACAGTTGTCTGTAACTTTGGTTCCAGGTGATCCAACACCCTCATACAGATACATATGCAGGCAAAACACCAATGCACATAAAATAGAAATAAATAAACCATTAATTAAAAAAAGAGAGAGAAGATAAACCACGTGGGTGTTATGCGCCTGTATTCCCAGCACTCAGGACAGCAGTCAGGAGTACTTCATGTTCTAGGCAGTCCTGAACTGTAAAGACCCTGTCTTACAACACACATAAAGGAGAGGCAAGGGCAGCTCGTGACATGGTTCACCAAGTACAGTACTTACTGAACAACTGAGTACCTGAGTTCCATAGGCACACTGAGGCATAGCCCCCAACACACACACACACACACACACACACACAACCATAATAAATAAAATGTAAAAAAAAAAAAGAAAAGAAAAGAAAGAAAAGAAAACCAATTTGAAAAAGAAAAGACGTGGCAGGTAGACAATTGTCAGTTGATCAGACTTGCTAAAGCTGACCGAAGCTTGTTAGGAAGGCAACCAAAGGAGGAGTGAAATTGTTGGGAGAGAGTGGGCTCTGTAGGGTCCCCTTCTCTCCCACCCTGGGCAGATGCGTAGAGTAAAATGGGTGTTTACTAGAGCTGACACTGCCTCCTTAGTGTGTCCTGTCAGGGGGGTTCACTCATCAAACACCACCCCTCTGAAAGGCACCTTTCAGCCAAGTAGACCGAACCCCCAAGGATTGGCGACACTTGAGAAGGGTTTGTGCTTGTTCCTAGGACTCTCTCCTCCCTGGAGTTTTCTTAGTTCTACAGCATTCTAGTGGCTCTTGGGCCCAAACTTTATAGAACCGTGCAACAAGAGTCGTGGTGCAACCCACTTGGCTCTAAGGTCAGAACCAGCGGGATTCAGAAATAACCGAGAAAAAAACTCTGCTACTAACCACAGATAAGACAAACAGGAATGTAATGTTTAAAGTAGCAAAGCTTTAACGCCTTAAGAGATCCAAGACTAAAGAACACCAATTGCCTACCAAGAATTTAGAGTATAGCCGTGATGTTTTCCATTGAGCTCGTGGCATTGTTCTACAATCAAGATGGCATTATTTATTATTGAAATTCGTTTATTTATTTTTAGTTACTTTTGTGAAATGAGAAATACTTGTATAGTACTAACAAAATTCAGTTCAGTAGAAAATATTTCTGGCCAGTTAAAGTACACATGTGGGAGGTGGAAGATGCTTCAGTGGGTAAAGTGCTTGCTGGACAGACATGAGGACCTGAATCTCCAAACTCTGGCACCCATGACAGGCAGGTGGATCCCAGAGCTGGCCAGCTGCCCAGTCTAGGTGAATCAATAAGCTTGAGGTTTAGGCTGAAGAGTGATTGAGGAAGACACCTGCTTTTAGCCTTTCAGATCACATACATATGCCTTCATACACACACACACACACGCACGCACACATACACATAAAATCTTTTATTTCATGCTTATTCTTGTTAGGCTTCATTTCAGGTCCTGGGGCACAGCACTGAGCAAACAGTTCCCTTTGCTCATGGAGTTTTCATCCCAGTGAGAGAGATACATGTAAATCAATAGCTAAAAGGGATAGCATCCAAGGTACCTTGACATACATAGCAAAGCAATATAAGGGGGGAGATAAGGGAGGAGGGCCCTTCTGAAGAAACCTGAAGCTGAGAAAACCAGATAGGCAGGTGTAGGTATCTGCCTAAAGTACCAGTAGAAGATGAGTAAATTTAAAGGCAAGATTGGTGCTTGCTAACAGTATTTGAAGAGAACAGGGTTATTCATATATANATGAACTATACAGTGGGCTAAGCCAGGGGACCTGATGGCCACAGGATGGTCTTCAGTGAGCATGCTAAGGCTGCTGAGACTTCTGAGGAGGAGGGTAAAGTGAACAGCCCATTGCTTGCTGGACTGAGGAGGCAGCAAGCAAGAATAAGGTTCCAGAATCTGGAGAGGACCATGGTAGTCATCTTCACAAAAGATGCTGGCTGCTCTAGGAAGTGAGAGTTGAAGGCTGCATAGATTTGGAGGGATTTTGAGGGCCTGGGTAATAGGATTTGCTTATGCTCTGAATGTAGAGTTTTATTTACATTATTGGAGATGAGGCAATAAGAAAGGAGCCAGAAGTGGCACTGTGTGGTCGCTCATGCCTATCATCTGTCCCCCTAAAAGGGTGAGACAGGAGGATTGCAATAAACTTGAGGTCAGCCTGGGCTGCTACGTAGCAAGACACTGTCTCCAAAAAAAATTCAAAGGGGAGAACTAAGCCATGTGAACAGAGTGATTATTTTCAACACAACTTGCATTGCCTAGAGAACTCCAGTAAAACTGGAAGTTTTAGGTCTTTCTTAAATAATTCTATTTAAGTGTATTGTACTGTCACACTGTTTCATTAAGAACTGGGTTGGCTAGCATTGCTTTTTGTCAGAGAACAGCATCGAGGCTCACACCCCTATTCATTCTCTCTTCTTCCCAGAAAAGTGGAGCTAGATGGCGTTTACTAGGCTTCCTGGGTTGATGCATTGGAACTAGGATTTAACTGCAGGCTGTTGGCCCTTAATGTCTCAAAAGCTTTCTGCATCTCCTTCTGGAAAGTCATTTAACCTGTTGCACATTTTACTCACTACCCTGTTGTATAGAAAGGAATATTCTTGAATAGTTCTGCTGCTTTAGTTAACAGCCCTGTACCTACAGCCCAAGTATATCCTCCATGTTATGCAGAGTCCAATCAACCCAAGCAATTGAGTTGCCTACCTGGCTGTTAGTGCTTTCCTTAATCACCATTGTCTTTAATAAGGTTTCAGAGAGAGGATGCTAGAGATTGTGGGTTACTCCATTGCTGCGAAGTTTGCACTATGGTTCACTCGATTTTGGTTCTGCCTGACTAGTGTTTCTTAGGTAGTAAGACATCTCTCTCATCCTGACTCCTCACAGTAATCTCTTTGCAATCCCAGGAGTTCCTAAGAACTCCTTCCCTCTTCTCATTAGCTCTGGTCACTCATCACACCGTTTCCTCCAGGAAGCTTCCCATGAGCATTGTGGACTGGTACAGGCCCTCTCCTGACCTTAGAAAGCATCTTGTGAAACCATCCCTGCTGCCATGTGACAGGGTCCTAATTGGATACCCATGTGATTTTACTGAAGCTTCTCACGGAGAAGGCTTGGAGGTTTGCTCTGTTTCATATTCCCAACATTTTTCTGCCAGGCATATAGAGATAACAGATATGCTTCGAAGAAGCCAGATAGCGGGAGAACCAACAAGTTACAAACCTTCTGCTTCTCCAGTGTGTCTGTTGTTCTCCTTCCCCTTCTCCTTGGGAGCGGATAGCACTAGACCTTCTCTCAGAAGGGTTCGTCTTCTCCGTCAGCGGCTACCATCCAGTTCAGGTGGGTTTTCAGTTTGGCCTGTAAATCACTGTAGGTCTTATGAGAATGCACACAACCAACCAAGCTGGCCAAAGTGACATGAATACCAATGGGGGCGGGTGTAGAACCTGAGAGCCTGTTATGTACAGTGGGTGTAGTCTTTATCTGTATGTGCACAGACTGAATACATTCTGTGGTGACAAATATTTCATGGGATGTGACATCACCCCCCCCCAGTTCTGAAGATGAAGTGACACGCAGACTCTGCTCTGTGCAGTTGTGAATTTTAAATGTTTTCCTTTCATAGAGTGTTCCAGATTCTTTTGTTTTCTTGTCAGTTAATGGTAATTGCTTCCCATGAATTTTGCTGTGTTAGGAAACAGATGTTCCTATTTCTGTGAGTTCTTTCCAAATACTAACCAAGACTTTAGTACTTGTGGGATGTGCACACACACACTGGACTTTTGAAGAACGGGTTAGATACAAATTGCAGATGAAAGTACAATAGATATATTCCCAGAAAGGCACAGGTTGGGGCCAGGTTGTAAATATCTTGACACAATGTTTCATAGAACTTAGTATTTAACTAGTGCAGACTTTGGGCCTGAGGGGACTTCAGAATTATCTCATTATAGGAGCTTGTTTGTGATGTAGCAAAGAACATACGGTTAATGTAACCTACACTTAATGTTTCTCCTTTAACCAAACTCTGCTCTTTCTATTAACCATTGCCACTTAACTGTATAACATTCTTTTCCATCTTTATAAAACACTGAGTTAAAATTCTTACGCACAGAGCAAGATGCTAGACAGTAGGGAAATAGAACCATAGAAACAGTGGATCCTCAAGTCCCTCCCTTCCAGTTTAAGTGCAGTGTGTTGTGAATTACGGTTGATAGAGAGAAAAGTTGTAGATCTTCAGGGGGTGGAGCAGTTCCACTGCACAGAGAATGAGGAAACCCTTGTGAGAAACTCATGTTTATGCTGGTGTGGTGGGGTACATCTGTAATTCCAGCACTTGGGAAGGAGACAGAGACAATAAGTTCGCTGCCAGTTCTAGACTAGCCAGAGCTACATAGTGAGACCCTGCCCCTAAACAAATAAAATAGAGCAAAATCTAGATTCTGTCTAAATTATTTAAACTATTAAGTTTGTAAAAGCCTGGGTTAGGATGATAATCATTTTGGTGGACTTGCTATGTTTGCTGACATCTCTTTTTGTAACTTGTATTTTTTAAACAGTCTTTTCATTTGTCTTTGAGTGATGCACTGATGCAGTCTTTGGGATAAGATAGAAGAAGCTCCTTCTTCTGGGGGCCTTTGCATGTTCTGATCCTGAAGAGGAAGGACCATGTCCTTATACAAAGTTGCTTTCTGTGATCATCCAGCAGGAGTTTAGAAAGATGCTGTAAAACTCTGGGCCGTTTCCTAGCAAGCAAGGAGACTTTTCATTTTGGTTCTCTTTTCTCCAGCTAAAACCGTTGTATGCTATTTAGGTATACTTTCCACAGAAGACCCATATGTAGGGCCAGGGAGATAGTTCAGTCCATAAAGTGAGGACTGAGGTCAACCACAAGCATGCATGTACAAAAGTTGGCTATAGTAACACACAGTAATCCAAGTGCTGCGCAGAGAGTAACAGCGAGGCCCTGGTGGGTAGCCAGCTGGCCTTCATTCAGAGTTCTAGGTCAGAGACGGACTGTCTCAAAAATAGGTAGACAGTGCCTGAGGCACAGCACCAAGCTGCTCTTTGGCCTAGACAAATGCATACACACATGCACCATATGCAATAATTATCCTATTCTAACTAGTTTAAGACATATAATAAATAACTTGGCCAAGTCATGAGAGGAAAGTAACTACAACTATCTAGTCTTCAACCCCATCGAAGATCCAAGAAGGGAAATAATATTACTTGAGTAAGCAGGAAGTGCAATCAAGCAACTTCCAAAATGTGCAACAAATGACAGAGACAACTGGCTCCTTGGGCAGTCACCCAAAGTCTCATTTGCTATGTTGAAACAGCCAACTTTGGCTAAGACCTAGCGTAACTGACAGACCATTTCCAGAAGCAGGAAAATTTTCAAAACTGTCTTACCCTGTCTTGGCAAGATTTGACAGTCAGTCTTTTTCCTTGTGTCTTGCTTATCCATTTCCTGATACCATGTACCTTGTCAGTGGTTGAGGCATGGGCAGTTCCTTGCCCAAAGGCCAATTTTGCCAAGAAGAAAACACGCTCCAAGTGGAGTGTCTTTGGTGTTCAACAGTTCTCTAGGGAATAGATCAGTGATGTCAAGAGCAATTGTGTCTCATATCAACAGAACCCTAAGTTATTTAAATGCCATATTGTACAGTTCTTTGAAGTGGTTGAAGATTACCTCTCTATGCAGAATACAATCTCTATGTATCTAAAGAACCTGATTAGTCTAAGTATAAAAATGACAGATATAGATGACTACTGATCTATAGTTCTTAATACCTATATAACTTAAAGACTAAGACTTCATATTGAAAAGATTATACAGTAAACAACTGTGCAACAAATGAGGACAGTGACCTCAAAATGTAAGCAATGTACAAGTATCTAGATTAGAGGTAAAAATGTACATTGCAATATGATAAATATATCCCAAAATTGTATCAATATACAAAAATGTTTTAAGCAGAGGTAGAGACATGCATGCATACAATATGACAAAATAACTTTGCCTAGGTATACAAATATGGTGGATGAAAATAGGAACATATTCAATATAATTTAAGTTTGTATCAGTATACAAGAATCTATACCAATGTAAATTGCCTATAAATAATAGCTCAGAAGCATTCACTCAGTTACTTACTATTATTAGTGTAAGTTCACACTAATCTATTATCCCATCCAATTCCCCCCCCTTTTTTTTTCAAAGAGATCCCTGAGCCTACAAAATTTTGCCCCCAACTGACAACTTTATATCAATTATAATCAACCCCTAAATGATGTCCCTAACCCTGAGGACAAACTTTGTCCTTCTTACTACACTCTGGGACCAGATTGTCTGACTTTACCACCTAATGCTGTTACTTACAAGCCCTGTGACCTTAGGCTTATTTATGCTTGTTTACTACCTGCTAAATGAGACGATAAAGGGTGACTTAGAATTACTAACAATATTAAAGAATCTTGTGGTTCATTGGTACCTGGCTCCCAAAAGATCAGCTCTTACTCTATGTGCTGTTTCCTGTGCTCAGATCAGCCGAATTGAGCAAATGCTACTGCGGTGGTAACCACAGTTAGTGCTGGGTTTGTTGGCAGGGAGGTCTATTTGACAAGTATAGCATGCCCATGGGGAATGGGAGGAATGAGACAAGTGGGAGGTTGGGTGAGTCTTCTTGCAGATTTGGGGCCCAGTGTGTGACTCTGGTGCAGCCTTAGTCTGCAGGTTCTGCAGTGTCATGGATGGATCTAAGTTTCTTCACTGCATGTGATTTCTGCCCATGCATTAGTAAAAGGATGTATTTTTTTCTGCCTTAACCTTCTGCTATTGGTAAAACAGCTGCATAGATACATAGTTGTGATTTCTTGGAGAAGGATGGAAGTGATGGACCTTGAGACTGATGACAGAGACAAAGTGTTCTGTAAATCTCATATGATCTCCCCCAGTCCCTCCCTCACTTCCTCCCTTCTCCTCCTCCCCCCTCACCCAAACAAATGCCACACTCATTGCACTCTCCTTAATTCCAGGCCTGCTTGTGGTTTTCATGTTTCAAATTGTTTTTAATTTTCAAGCATAAAGTACCTCCCATTTGCCATTGCTGTTATTGTCATGAGAGCTGATTTTGATAGTTGGTGGTTGTTATTAAAAAATGAAAGGTATGTTTTATTTTGAGAATTTTGGATTTAATTGAGAGTGACTTGCTACAAGCATGGACTCTGGAGGCAGACCCTGCCACCCTCTTTAAGCCTTGGGTAAGCTTCAGTTGCCTCCTGACATTCTTACCACATAAAGTCTCCTTGAGGATTAGTTGAGGTAAAATGAGCAAGGGCAGGTCCTGCAGGCCCCTGAATGTTGCTCTGTAATATTTGCTGCAACCGATTTCTACTAAAATGAGGTAGTGGTGGATTATTTCGAGAAGGAAATAGTGGCTGCTGGCTCTATTTTGGCAGCTGGAGAAAAGTCTCCCTTGATAAAAGTCTTGGCTGCATAAGCTTGAGGACCTGAATTCCGGTTGCCAGCACCACATAAGAACTTAGTATAGTCTGTTACCCTAGTTTTGTAGGGCAGAGATAAGCAGATCCCAGGGGCTCGCTGGCCAGACAGTCTAGCTGAAAGGGTCAGCTTAAGATTTGGTAAGAGAGTTTATTTCAAAAATTATGGTGAAGAAGCTGGAGAAGTGACCCAGAGGTTAAAGAGCATTTGCTGCTCCTGAAGAGAAGGCAGTGGTGCACATATAGAAACATAGTAAAAACATGTATTCATATACAGAAAATAATTAATAAAAAGGATGGAGAGCGATAGAGGAAGACATCTCACATCAACCGCTAATCTCAACACATGTATGCATGGGTGTGCATTCCTTTTTATAATACACATAAATATGCATGCATTTGCATGCATACATCCATACATTATACACACACACACACACACACACACACACACACACACACACATTCAATTTCAGTAGACTTGCCTGGGTTTCGCTGAAAGCCAAGAATATCTCTCTCAATCTGTTGTGTTCTGTGTGCAGCCACTGGCTCTCATGGACTCACGTTGTACCTTTTCTGAGTTTAGAAGCACTGGATCTTGACAATTTAATTTTGAAAATAGAGTAGGGGAGGATTGAACAGCTGCAAGTCGAAGGGCACAAAGAAGCAGATGTAAGGTGAGGAAGAAGGAGCTGTAAACACAGACTCAGATGAGTAATTTGTAGGAAGGATTTGAGCTGTTCTTATTACGAAGTAACTATGGGGTAACAGGTTAATCAGCGCTGCTGTGGGGACCATTTTTTCTGTTTATATAATTGTCAAATGATGTCATCTATAACTTCAAATACAAAATAAAGTTTACTTAACTGAAGAAATGTAAAGTATGTAATTTTTATGTGGACTTTATGTTGCAATAGTATTTTTAATCATTTAAACCTTTTGTAAAAACTTCTGTCCGTTTTTTTTTTTTTTTTTTTTTTTTTACTTTTCACGTAGCTTGTATTATTTTTCTCCTGGGGCTTGCCATTATCAGTAAAGCAAAATTTTGTTATTTAATGTTCATTAGAAGCCTGGCACATCCCTTCCTAGTGTCCGTCAAGTGTGTTAATCCTAGCATAAGGGGGTTGTAGGACCAGGGCAGGAGTGACAACTGAGGAGGCTTCTGCTCACTTGGAGAGTTTGGATGAAAACACTACCATTTATAGTTATGCTGGCCTCGGCCTCCAGCCACTCTGAAGCAGAGGAGGGAATGCCTTCTATTCAAGAAGTTGAAGTATGTAGGCAAAAAATCACTCCCTCCTCTAGTAGGAGCCAGGAACAAGCTCCATTAATCTTTAACTGGAAGAATAAATACTTAGCATTACAGTCACTTGGGATAAAAGCATATCGTTTGCACTGCTGGAATGTCTGTTTAATTCTCTTTCAGATTCACCACCCCCCTTTAAAACCTGGAGACATTGGACTACGCAAAGCCTTGTTGGTAAGGTCTCATTCATTCACAAAGGGACTGCGTGAAGTTCCTTTTGAAATGCTAGACACACTTTAAGTCAAATGCATCCCTAAACATGGCTGAATATTTGTTTTCATTTTTTTCTCTAAATGATTTATGTATTTTCCATGCCTTAAAAAAAGTTTTTTTGTTTTGTTTTTGGCTGAGAATTGAGGCAAGAAGTAGATCTGTGACTGCATGCCAGATGCTAGCTATTAAAACAAAAACCTCTGTATAATGAAACCGTTTCCAGGCCCGTGCTGATGTTCTTGTTTCCTATAGTACCGTAAACAACAAGCTGTTCCTTGGCTGAGGAGTTTGCCTTGAAGTATATTGGCGTGAAAGTGGGTGCACAGCCACACACACTGGGCTGTATCTCTTTAATATCTCTTTATAGTTTTTCATTGTATGCGTGCATGTGTGTCTAAGGGGAGGTAAGTGCACATGAGGGCAGCTGTGTCTTCTGGAACTGTAGTTGCTGATGGTTGTGAGCCACCATCTGAGTGTTGGGACTGAGCTGGGTCCTCAGACCCTTTGCTAGAGCAGCCAGTGTTCTTGACCATGGAGCCGTCTCTCCAGCCCCAGGTCGTCTTAGTGCTTTGTATTCTTTCCCCTCTAACCCTAGTGTGCCTGACTGTTGTGCTGACAGTACCCCAGTGGTCGAAATCATTCTTTTAAGTGAACATCTGAGGACTAATCTGGTATCACTTCCTGGTCTCACAGCTGTATTCTGTTTGTGGTGTTAGCATTTGCTCTATAATAAGCCGCCCCAAATTTACTCCTCAAATAGCAGTTGTTTATGTATCTGCAAGTTCTGTATGGGGGGTGGGGCGTGTTTGGGGCTCAGCTCAGTTATATGACTCTTCCGGTTCGAACTGAGACTATTTATTCATGAGTAAAGTCCAGGTGAATGGGGCTTTGTTTCCGGCAGTCACATGGGTATTGGCTGAAGTGTTTATAATGCCTGAACCATGGATCGGTGCCACATTAGCTGTCCTTCAGGATGTCCCTGCTCTGCGCACAAAACATTTCTTCCCCTCCCCATCACACCGGCCCCGGCATCTCTCTCTGGTTTCTATATTCCCATGACCTAAGCCCATCCTCTCTTGCTCACTCCTTACTAATCTTTTTTCTTTGTGTGTGGTTGCTGTGTCCAAGCCAGAGGTCAACCATGGGTGTGGCGCCGTTGACCCTGTGTTTTGGTTTTTTTTGTTTGTTTGTTTGTTTGTTTTTCTCACTGGGACTTGTAGGTGGACAGTTAGGCTAGCCTCACTGGTCAGCTAGCCCAGGGGCTTGACTATCCCTGCATCTCCAGCCTTGGGAATACAAGCACATGCTGCTGCAGTGGCGTTTGACATGGTTGCTGAAGACTGAATAGAGGTCATCAGGTTTGCACAGCAAGCATTTTATCTACTGAGCCATTTCCCTAGCCCCTATGTCTTTTAACTTTGTTAGGCTAATCTGTTCACCATCACGTAAGGTATCTTGTTTCATTCTGCTTCCCCCTTTTCCACCTTAAGAGCCTTTATTTTCCTTGTGTTGTGTTGTTGTTTTGTGTGTATGGTTTTGGTTTTGGTTTGCTTTATTTTTTAAGGGTCAGTTGAATCCTGCTTTATTTTAGCCATCTATGATCTCACCCGCTCCAACCTCCTCCCACCCAAGTAGTGCCCTCTTTTTTTTTACCCTGCCTACTCTACCCTTTCTGGTGCTTTGTTAGTTTTTTAAAAGCAGTAATTTCCATATGTCTTCCATGTAGTCCAACAACACAAGCAGAAACTACAACAGATGCTTAGTTAACCAGAAAGCAGGAATTTCCATATGTCTTCCGTGTAGTCTAACAGCACAAGCAGAAAGTACAACAGATGCTTAATTAACCAGAAAGCAGCCCAGCCAAGCATTCGTTCACACCACCCTGCATCCCAGGTTATCGGAGTCACACTAGGTTCATGTTGCTTTCATTCATCAGGCTGGGGAAGACCACAAGTGATGCTTCACAGCTGGCAGCCGCTGGTCAGTGCGAGAACGAGACACTTGGGTGAAGCTTGGGCTTCAGCGCAGCTCTGGCAGTTCCCTTACAAAAGCCACCTCTCCGAGCTGCAGTCACCCTCTCTGGAAAGTGGGGGTGCTGCTTAACTCAAAGCTTACTGGAAACGGGGAAAAAATAAAATAAAAAGGATTGTGTGTAAAAACGCTGTGTAGACCGTAAAGTAGAACTGAAAGACATTAGCTGCTTATGGCCCTCTGACTACTCAGTAGTTGAAGACGGAGGTCACCCTACAGAGTAGTAGAAGAGGGACCGACGGTGGGAAGTGGGTGGAAATGGCGGGAGTGAATGGTTTACTCACAGGGTCAGCAGTAGTAGGGAGGGAGGGTCTGCTGTTCTCTGGGCGGCACCTGTGTGCCGGGCACTGTGCTGTCTGCTTCCACACACGTTGCCTGGAACATTCCCAGCTATGTGCAGAGCCATCTTTCTCTTGAGACAGGCTCCCACTGTCGCCCTAGCTGAACTGGGACTCAGAAATACTGCTTCAGCCCACACATGCCAGAGTGCAGTTGTAGGTGTGGCCACCACCCCCTGCTCTCACATGGACCATTTTTAATTTTTTTTTCTTTGTATTGCTGAGTTTTTTTGTGCATTTTCCTTTATATCCTTCAAAATACTGCATCCGATGTCCTATCTCTGGCAAAGGTGTGATGTTAGTTATTGATCATTGACAGCTAGACATTCTGTAAGAATTTCATTCAGAGAAGTTATTTTACTTCAGTCAGGACTGGTACCAGAAAGGGGCCCCTCATTCCACAGGGACTGATCTACTCATGGAAGGAGATTTACTTTGGGATTTTATTTTCCTTTCAGTAAGGTTTATTGGCTCTAGTTATTCTGCTCATGATCAGCAGAACTCCAACTTACACAGGTCACTGACTTCTATGACTGGCATGTTTGTCCTGTGTGAGCTTTTGGCACAGCTGTGTCAAGGAACTCCCAGGGCATAAATCCAACAGTACATGCTCTCTCTCCTGTTCTCCTGCCACCACCTTACCTCCATCAGCTTCATCCTCATCCAGGTATCACGCTCCATAGCTGCACCATGGTGGCAAGCGTAGCCACCAGCACCAGCACCATTCCCGCAGCCGAGCTTAACAAGAGTAACTCTTCGGCCATAGTTCTAATAGTAGTACCTTGGTATTTTGACTGGCCTTCTCTGGATGGCCTATTGATTAAAAGTGGGGAGTAGACCGCAAGCAGTATCTCTTTGAACACACTGTTCATGTGTCCCGTGACCAAAGGCAAGTCTACTGATAACCAAATGTAGTGGGTTCCCTATGAGGGAATTTTTATAAGAGTTTTTCCCAACAGGGAACGAAGATACTAGGCAGACAAAAATCTCTAAGCACTGAAGTGGTCTGATTTAGAAACTTACTAATTTGGAATCAAACTCAAAAAGTTGAAAATTTTAGCTGTAGCCTTGGTGGCACTGATGCTAGCTTCAGGTTTGGTGTCATGATCCTGGCTACCGGCAGGAAGCATAGGCTAGGACAAGATGGGTGGCCTCACTAGGGGCTTGGATGTCATGTTGCATCCCAAGGAACCATAGAGTAGTTGGTACCTGGAGGCAGTGGTTGAGCTTCAGTGGCTCTGCAGACCTTCTGTAATGACTGCCAACTTCTATGCGTGAGGGATCGTGTGTTCCATTACTCTCGCATTGGGCCCAGATGATAAGCCATTGTTTGACTTAACCGTGGCTGCTTTAGGTTTGGCTAGTTTAGTCTCTGGCATTAGTCTCTGCTGTTGGCTCACCTATCAAAATTTAGTGTCCATTGTAAACATGACTGCTTGTGGAACAGACGGTGATGTCAGTGGCTGAGCATTCTGCCTTAAATTATAGATTGAGATTTTCCAGCTTTACAAAGTTTTGACAGCCATGACTGCCATTTACCTAATGCCGGGTTCCACTAAATACTTGATGTTCATTATCTGAACTGCATACTTATGCACATGACTAATTCTGGGAACCTTAAATCTGTCCCAGTACATCCTGCTGCCACTCCAGAGGCTTAGGACACTGATTCTTTTCTCTCTCCCTTGTTTGCCCCTGTAGGCCCCTTCTCCACCTTCCCACCCACAGGTGATAGGATCAGAATCCCGATGTTGGAAGACACGGCTAAAATCATGTGGTCCATTGCTTTCACACTCTGCTCCAGACATACATTCTACACAAACCTGCTCAGCTGAGAGAATAAAACAGTGTAGGCTTAGCTCTCAGACTTGGTCCGGTACATGATCTGAGTACTCTGCTTGCTTTCGTGTGTGATTCTAAGCAAGCTACTTGCTTCTGAGCCAGTTTCCTTATTGGTCACATTGTCCATACCTGCCTTATGGAATTGTTAAAGGGGCTAGGTGAGGTTCATACCTCACCCCTAACACACATGCGTGCACGCACGCACAAAAATAGAGACATGTACTCATTCAGTTAGAAAATTTTAGTACTCTCTAGGAAAGGCCACCTGCTCTTCTACATGCATGGCTTAGGGTCTCTCTGGGTGCCATGGGAGGAAGAACACAGTATTGTCACAGTTGGCCTGAACCTAAGGACTGTGTTGTGTTAACTTTTCCTGGGAACAACATAAAAACGAAATATAATTCCATCAGAATCCAAGTTGGCAAATTAGTGAGTTTAATGGGCGTATTTACAGAACACAAGGGAGGTACTGCTTTCAGGAGCATGTTTATCCTGAACATCCTGTGTCAGACACAGACAACACATTTGTGTCTTTCTACAGTGACAGGATTTCTTGAATAATAATACATTCACAGGGTATGTTGGTTTCGATGAGGCAAACTGACTCTTTACTTCCAGTCTTAATTACTACTAATACTAGTTCTCAGATCACACACTACATATCACACGGTCAGTATCTGTCTGCACGTGCAAATGTGTAGGGTAAAGAGTGACTACAGAAGATTAAAGAGGCAGGGAGTGTAAGGAGCTTTGGAAACTGATAGGAATACACAAGCATCTGTTGATAAAATAACCAAAGCGAGATGCAGAGAAGCTGCCACAGCAGCAGTTTGAGTGTCAGAAGTTACCACTGTAAAGGACCAAGGCCAGACAGCCTCACAGGAGCATGAGCAGGTGCAGTGGAAGAAGGTTGTGATGGAAGTGGGGCCCAAGTCAAGCTGAATCGACAGTTTGGAGTCGCTGCCTGTGGGCCTTGATGCACGCATCAGGTGTCAGCTAACAAGTCACTGGGGTTATTGTTACTAACACTGCTAAGTATCCACCTATGGTGTCCAGGTTGGGGAGTTCTTTCTTTGGTCTGTCTTGTGTGTCTGTTAAGTGTTTGGGCTTGGTTTTTTTTTCCCCCCAATAGGATTTTAGCATGCCCATGGATGCCTGTAGTCTCCATTTACTCTGATAGATTTATAGGTGGTACCCCCTCTACTCCCAGGAGTAAGTTGGTTATCAGTAGGTGCTGTTGGCCACATAGTGCTGCTCTTGTGCCCACTCAAGTAAGAGTCATTTTCTGTCCTCAAAATAGAGTGAACGCTGCCTAATACAACCCAGACTCTGCCTAATACAACAAAGTCCATCTGAAAACCCTTTCACACAATGTGGGTACACAGTGCAGAGCAGAATCTTGACAGCAGGTGAGCCCAAACAGCTGCATCAGAGAAAATTCCCACCTCATCATAAATAGCTGCTTCCCAGAGCCCCTCTTTCAGACAACCTTCCACTTCCTGTATACTCCAGCATCTCTCAAGATCCTTGGTAGGAATGTGGGAAACCGGAAAGAGGATCTCGTGACCTACTGATTCTACTACGGCACAGTCAGGAGCTGTATTACCAGTAGCATGGGCCTAGCTACCACTGTTTTGCTTTGTTGATTAGTGGTTCTTGGTACCTTCCCAAGAATAGTCTACTCCAAGATGGCATGCAAGAGCTGAACATGTTATGCCTGGTGGGGGAAAAGAAGCCATACCACAGCAGGCTGATGGAGAAAGGGGATGTCTTTCTTGATTTCTTATGTGACTTTGTCCAGGACTCCCCAGGGAACCTCTCTGTACCTCCCAGGATCCTGCAGCCTCCTCCTCCACAGCTTCTGCTTTCCAGTCCCTTCATTCATCTGCTGTAGGGGACACCCAGGCTGCCCTCTAGTGCTCAAGTTCTTTGTGTTCCCTGATTTGTGTTGAGCAGGGGACAAAGCCATTTACTCTGACATTTTGAACAACCCAGCTCACATTTGGTTCCCTTGGGTAGATGTTACACCCTCGTCCTGGGATTCTGGCTGAAGCTGCCTTTAAAACCTGCCTCTCTGAACTTGAATCAAAAGACCAACCTTGTCCCCACCACTTTGGGGTGGTAGAAACTGGAACATTTTCAAGGACTCTTCCTCCAACAGTATTGTCTTTTTCCACTGCCCTGTTCTGTTTATGCCCTTGTTATGGCCCCTAGAACTGGCTAGATTGACTTCTTAGAAATTTCCATGTTATGGTCTGTCCACCCCTTCCCTTGGAATTTCTTATCTGTCGCATCTTGATGCCTCAGTGGAAACTTCCACTATCGTGTCTTATTATATTAGCTCATGATCCAGGGCAGGAAACCCCGCTCTGAAAGCCTAAAAGGGGCCTTTTTGCTCCATTCTGCCTTTCCAGGTATAAGAGTCAAGAGCAAGGTGTGTGTGTGTGTGTGTGTGTGTGTGTGTGTGTGTGTGTGTGTGTGGTGCCTTATTTGTGCAGGAGGGTTCCGAGGTAAGGGTCGGACACCGTGTTCTCAGTGACCACACAGAAGCTTTTGACAGATGTCCCTGGGTGGGTGTCACTGCCCTCATATGCTTGGCCTACCCTGCAGTGAGCTAATGTTTCTGTCGAAAAGGCTGTCACCATTTATCTTGCTCAGCACCCTGGCGTAGTTTCTCTTGATCAGAGATGTGATTTGCTGCACATCATGAGGGTGTTTTGATGAGAGCTTTGTGCAGCGCTTATCTGTTCCACAGAATCAAGCCTTGTGGAATATTCCACCTCTTCACCGAAAAGGAGATCCTTTTGTCACTGCAGAAATAGCTCTCCTTCTCTTTATCATCAGCTTACAAAGTAGTGGCGTTCATTGTATCTTTCATACACGGATTATGCTCTGTTCATACTCGCCCCAGATTACTTTCCCCTGTTCTCTTTCCTTTTTCCAGGGGTCTCCTTCATCTCTCCACATACTGTTCTTGAGTGAGCTGCAATTTCTCTGTCCTCTAGCTGAAGCACTGGGAACTCAGCCTTGAGTCTGTGACCCTGCTGCTGGATTCTCCTCAGAACTGGGAACACAGTTTAGTGCCCCCTCCTACAAGGAAGGGAGCAGCTCAGTCCAGTAAGTGACAAATGTCACTGAGGTTTTCAGGTCAGCTAAAGTTGGAGTCACTTAGGGCACAGTGGTCTAACACTCTATTAAATGCATTGTGAATGAATTCCTTCCATAAGGCTGAACAGTATGACATTCTATGTGTGAATCATGTTGTATTCACTGGCTGTTGACAAAGGTGACACGGGATATAGTTCTCCACATCCTTCCCAAAGATCCCCCCAAGCTGATTCTGGGAGTCAGGAGTCAGCTGAGCTAAATCTGGGAGTCAGGAGCCCAGAAAGAAGAACCGAAGTCCTCCTGGACTGCTTCCCTTCTTCTCTTAGCCTGAAAGCCTGTGGTGGTTTCCACATGACTATTTGAAGACCTGGGTACAGACGTGAAATATCACAACTCTTAGCTGAAACAGGCTGTTTGTTGTAGACACAATTCCCACAACAGTTTATCCATGCTCTCGTTACTTTTCTAATGCTGTGTTAAAGCACCATGACCCATGCAGCTTATTGAAAGAAGAGTTGATTTCGGGTGTACAGTCCAGAGTGTTAACAGTTTGTAATGGCAGAGAAGAGGTAGCAGGCAGCCGGAGACTGGGACAGCCTCGGGGAGCTCCAGCCCGCAGCGGGAGACAGTGAGTGCCAAATTAATGCTGCCTTTCAGAGCCTCAGAGCCTGCCCCTGTGGCACATGTCCTCCAAGAAGGCTGCACTTCCCAATCCTCCCCAAACTGCCATCAAATGGAGACCAGGTATTTGAATATATGGTCTTCGGGATCTGTTCTCATCCAAACCATCACACAATGTACCTTTGAAGCAGGAAAGGGGATGCCAGACTAAGAGGTCATGAATTTCTGTTGTCTTTGGTTACTGAGACACATGAACAGTGACTTGTCCCTGTTGAGTCAGTTGCTTCATCTGTAAGTGAGATAAATATATAAAATGCAATCTCTCCACTAAAAGAAGCGCTGCCCTTCTGAGCTCAGTGTAGTCGCCATCTCTGTAGTCGGTAACCAGTGTTCAGCAAGAGTTTGTAGTATTATTGGCATGTGGCTAGTAAGTCAATTTTGAAAACCTTTAAAGTCATTTTTAAAGTAGCCCACTTCACCAGATTGTTTCTTTAAATCAAAAAGGAATTTGAGAGTAGTGTAAATTATGTATGTGCAGTTTAGGAAAAAAAAAAAGAAGAAAAATCAAACAAACAAAACCTGTCTTAGGCTAGATTGATGGCTCAGTGGATTAAGGCCAAAATTGATAACTTAATTTCTATCACCAGAATCCACATCGAAGGCAGAAACTGGTTCCTGAACATTTTCCTTTGACCTCCACCCAGGCACCACGATATGCTGCGCACTGTCACAGGAATAAATGTTATTTTTAAAAACATCTGATTTGTGAAGTTTGCTAGTCATTTAAAGCATGAGTAGAAAGTGCTGAGATTGTAAGACTTCTCCTCCTAGGTGAGGTTTACACGGGACAGTAGTGTCCGGTGTCATGGAAAGGATTAAATAAAACTGTTCCATGCTTGGAACAGTCATGGCACACCGAGGCATTCCAGTTGTGATGGCCACTGTGTTCCCGTCACAGTATTATCTCCGTTGTAGAGACAAGCATTTGGAGAGTGCTCTGTTCTCTGTGAGACGCTTTTATGTCTAAGAAGCTGCTGTCTGTTTTGTTTGAGAAAGATTTGGCAGTTGAGAAGCTGGTAGTCACCAAACTTAGTACATAAAAAAAGCAGCTGCACTGACCTAATTAAACAGCTTTCTGGGTTTTTTTTTTTAGACCTCATTTTACTTTTAAAATTTGAGAAGTTGATTTTGCTACCATATTAGGAGAATTATTTATATAATTTACCAAGATTAGGGAAATATATATTTACAGCTATATGTAGCTGACTGCTCTAAGTTGAGATGTTTTCTTACTTTCTTTCAATAAAAGAACGGGTGCCAACTAAAGCAAGATGGGTAGGGAATGTGGCTTCCCTTGGGAGGAAAAGGGGAGGAAGCAGGGCCTGGAACTATGGGATAATGCATACTCACCCGGACGGATGGCTGGGCAGGCAGGTATGAGAGACCAGAGACAGATCAGAGCCGAGATGGGCTAAGCACGAAGGTGCCTGTTCACACAGCAGGCACTCACTTCCGCAGCCTGTCTCCAGGCCAGTCCAAAGCAGATGGAGCTCCAGCACCATCCTCCTCTGTCCTCCTGACCGAGTGCCAGTGCTGTGTCAGGTACAGGGAATGTGAGGAGTGAGGGCGGCATTATTTGGGGCTGAGCTAATTTTGTAGTATGTGTTTTCTTACACATGCCTGTGCACTTTTGGTGAATGAATAATCAGATGAGCAAGAAAACCACGCCTGTGCTGGTCTTGACAACGCCTTTTGAGCAATAATCCTCCTTTATATGGAAGGTGAAATATGGCTAGGCAGGGAAGCGGTGAATGGGTCTGTGGCGACCTCCTGCTTTAAATGGCTGGTTAGCAAATGTGTAATGAGTATCCACCTTATACTTGAGCCTGTGGGACTTTCCAAGCTCCTCGGTGTACTCTGAATGGCCTTAGAGAAACACGAGGCCTATGGGAATCCCTGGTCTGTATATTCCTCAACCAGCAGGCTCCACCATAACTGGTTTATGGGTCTAATCTCAGGTCATCCGTAGCAGCAGCTACTTCCGTCCCTGTAGCTCATGTGACCTGACAATTTTATACTATTTGACTGTTTATTTTTGGTGTCTGCTCTGTAGACCAGACTTTCCTTAAACTTGTAATGATCCTCTGTCCCTGCCTTCCAGGTCCTCTGGAACACATATACATCAACAATGCTTTAATTTTATAGTCTTTATTTAAAGGAGACTCTCAATGTAAAATTCAGAGCCTACAGAAACTGCATCTGAGTGCAACTGCAGCGGGGCCGAGTGTCAGGCCTCCAGGCCTTTCCTCTTCCCTCTGCTGTGCTGTGTGGGCGGTCACCAGCATGCCAGGACTCAGCCCTGCCCCATCCCCAACAGGCTTTGGCCCTGTGTGTGCAGCTAAATCTAGATTTTTCAGTGGGATACCTGAACATTTTATAAAAGAACCACCCAGTGGGGAACTGTTTTCTGAGTCATCTTCCCTCCCCTCCCCTCACCCTGCCACCAAGCACCTTCCATGGGTCCATGGTGTGATAGAGTCCACCACTCCTCCAGGAAGGGAGGCCTTCACTCTCAAGCCTCCAGAGTAGCTGTGGCTGATTAGAAACTCCCCAGAAGAGGCGTTGGGAGGGAGCCATGGAAGCATCCAGTGTCTGAAACAAGCACTGTGAAAAGTTTTCCTTCAAAAACAAAACCGTAGCTGCTGTGGTAAAACCATGGCCCAGACTCAAGCTTTAGAATGGGCTAGCCTACAGGACTGTCCAGGTGAACTGTTAAAGTGGGCCTGCTCACCCTTAGCCCTTAGTTGTCTCTCCCCTTTCTGTGTAGAAGTGCGGAGGCTCTTTGCTAATGGGTCCAAGTGGTGTGTACTGGGAAGAAATGGAAGGAAGGAGAGGCCTGTGTTCGTGACTTTGAAGCACTATGGGGAACTGGTATGACTTTTCCAGTGCACCACTGGCCATTCTTGCCCCCTGCAGGAAGACTAGAGTGGTTCAACACATCCCAAGCATAGAGTTCTCCTTCTGCATTCTTTGAGAGTTTTATTAGAGTTGGACTCACTTTTATAGTAGAAAAGAGTAAAATGATTAAGATGCCATAAGTTGACGTCCCATACTTACTAAATGAACACTTAGCAAAACCTCTGTTGCCACCAGAGTATCACTACTGTTATCACTACTCTCCCTCCTTAAGACTTTGCGCAAGGGGCCGCAGAGATGGCTCGGTGCTTAGGAGCATGAACTGGGCCACTGGGAGATTGACCATGCCCCACTGAGTATGTGGGCAGCACAGCATGGACTTGTGGTTTCTTTGATTTTTTTTTCCTTTCTTCTTTCCTTTTTTGGGGGGCAGCGTGGGGAGGTCACAAGGGCAGGAGGGGGTGGACCTGGGAAGACTGGGAATGAGTGTGATTGGGTACATTACATGAAATTCCCAAATAATCAAAGTACATATATACTATGTTAACAACAACAACAAAAAGAACATCTGCTGCTCTTGCAGGGGCCCTGAGTTCAGTTCCTACCATCCATATCAGGTGGCTCACACCTGTCTGTAATTCTAGCTCCAAGCCATCCAACCTTTGGCCTTAGCAGGTATCTGCACTAACAATTAAAAATGAAAGTAACTATTTTTAGAAGATAATTTGTCAGAGACAAAGAGTCAGTCAGAAAATAGCAATTTTCAACTATGAATTGAATATATATTCGTAGTCTTGAAAACAAAGTCAGCAACACTTTAGTTTAAATTGTTGGTACTGCTACTAGCAAATGCAGGCTCAGATTCCAGTCATAACTAAGGAGTAATCTCACTACAGCTCTCTACCTTTGTGTATTCAAAGAAGGATTCCGAATAAGCCAGGGGTGTGGCTGCCTGCTATCTCATCACTTGGAGTTGAGGTAGGACCATCAGGGGTTCAGGGCCATCCTCAGTTATATGGTGATGTCAAAGACAGCCTGGACTATAGAGGCTGAAAGAGAGGGGGCAGCATTACAAAACTGATTCAGAAGGGTAAGGGTTAAAATACAGCAGCCTTCTCATTTATTCCTCCCTTCGTTACACTGTGATTTTGGATCCTAATAGCCAGCTGCTTTTTTGGGGTGAGATTTGGTCCGATCCTTTGGCTCTTATTGGGTGTTTTATAAATGGAGAGCCTCCATGGTAAGAATCTCACCTATTGTCCTTTGTTCAGTCCTGTACTTCCATCCTCTGGGGCCATACTGTCATCTTCATCCCCCAAGTGAAGGGCACAGTGATGGTGTTCATATGTGGACCATGTTTCCTTTCCTTTAAACCTTCTTTCTCCAGAACACTTAGGTACACTTCAGTATTTGAGGGCATGGCATTGTTAAGAGATTAGGTAGTATTCCTGTATCCAGTCAGATGTTTCTCTGGGTCTCTTTAACGTAAAAGAAAACGCGCACACACACACACACACACACACACACACACACTGGGAATCCCTCATGGGTACTGCAGTTCTTTGTATAAGATGGTATGTACCTGCATATATTGTATACACTGCTCATGTGTACTTTTTTGATTTTTGAGACTGGGACTTGCTTTATATCTCAGGTTGACCTTGAACTCAAACTGCTCACGCATTGACTTCCTAAATAACAGAGTTATAGGTACGTGTCACCACACTGGCCCCTTCCTGGATACTTTAAATCATCTTTAGATTATTTTTACTGTCGAATACAACAGAAATTCTATATAAATGGTTTTATGCTATGTTGTTTAGGGAATAATGACCCCCCCCCAATAAAAAAAAAAGCCTGGACATGTTCACTACAAACACAGGTCCCCACGCCAAATACTTTTGCTGTTCAGTTGATCAGATCCGCAGATGTGGCAGGCACTTGTGGATACAAAGGCCTGCTGTGATGTAAGATGAAACTAGTCATGCCTCAGAGGTCTCACCCTCTTCCTCCTGGGCTCCAAGCTGAAGCCTTACCTGCTTATTGGCCTTTCCTGAAGAACTAGGCTCTTCCCTGTTGGTTTGGGGTACTCCTCACAAGTATTCAGAAATCCTCGCCTATGTGTTTCATATTCCCGATCCCATTCTGTATTCCTTCCTTTGTGTTGATGCTGGAGCTCTTTGTCCCATTCCTAGAACACATGTTCAGAGTAGACACTCGGTAAATATTAACTGGGTAAGCAAGCAAGAGAACAGACAGATGGATTCAGGGTCATGAGGGGATAGGACTTTTTGTAGCCATACTTTAAGTTAAAAAGTCACAAAAACAGCATTGTACCAGGCATAGTGGCACACACTTTTAGTCATACCACTTGGGAGGCAGAGCCAGAGGCAGGCAGATCTCTGTGAGTTCAAGACCAGCCTGGTCTATAGTAGAGTTCCAAGACAGACAGAGCTACATAGTGAAACCCTGTCGTGAAAAAAAAAACAAAATACATAAAAGAAAGTAAGCTGGTTGTGGCGGTGCACACTGGTAGGATTTACCAAAAGAGGTGAAGGCAAGAGCGTCCTCAGTTCAAAGCCAGCCTGGGCTACACATTAAGAAAAAAAGAAGAAAGTTAAAAAAAAAAAAAAAAGCTGGGTGGTGGTAGGGCATTCTTTAATCCTAGCACTCTCAGCAGAGACAGGTGCCAGCCTGGTCTACAGAGCCAGTTCCAGGACAGCTAGAGCTGTTACACAGAGAAACCCTGTCTCGAAACATACAAACAAATAAACAAAAAAGTAAAACAGCATTGCAATACTCCTCTTTTAATTTTTTATCTTTCTCCTTAAAATACATTTTCTACCATGTCAGTATTCAGGACTAAGAAAGTACCCTAAGACAAAACTCCTTGCCAGACTGCAAACTGAAACCTACTTTTTAAAAGTTGTTAATAAAATGAAAAAACAGCCTTGAGCCTGATGTGATGGCACATGTGCGTAATCCAGCATCTGCCAGGTGAAAGGGTTCCAAGGCTAGCTATGGGCACCTCATAAATTTAAGTCCAGTCTGGCCTAAGTTAGAAACACTGACAACAATAACAAAGTAATTAATAGCCTTTAGTCTTTTAAGAAAAGAGAGTGTTAACATCGTTGTTGTTACAGAAAAGGCCAATAGATAAATACTTGATAGAGGATTCAGTTTATAATTACAGAGAAATTATAGCACACTCTGAGATTTTACAGACAGGAAATGTGTATCCAAACAGAGTCTCACATGCCCTTAAAAGTGATGCATATTTGAGTCTGTAGTATCCCTGCCAAAGGTGCAGAGATATGTCCTATAAGAAACAAAGCTCTGGCCATTTCAAATTGTGGGAAATTCTACTTGTAACAAATATCAGCATTGTCAAGTACAAAAAAGAAAAGCACCCAGGAGGCACCCTCAGTGTGGTTGGTGGCTTGTGTGAGAGTGGTCCCATAGGCTCATGTATTTAAGTATGTGGTTCCCAGTTGGTACTAGGTAGGAAGGATTAGGAGACAAAGGCCTTGCTGCTGGCAGGGGTGTGTCACTGTTGACCACACCAGGCCTGCCTCCCTCCCCACTTGTCTCCCTCTCCATCCTCTTTCTCTCTCTTCCTCCCTGCCTCCCTCCCTACTTCTCTCTTCCTTTCTCTCTGCCTGCAGCTTGCAGAGGAGCTGTGAGCTGTTGGTCACTCTCTTGCACCTTGCCTGTCTGCTCCTCACCATGATATTCATGGAGCTACTCTCTGAAACTGTAAGCAAGCCTCCAGCTCAATGCTTGTTCTAGAAGTTGCCTTGGTCATGGTGTCTCTTCACTGCAACAGAATAGTAACTAAGATACTATTGTGTTTAAAAAAAAAAAAACAGAACAAAAATTAAAGAGACATGGCAAAGGAACATATATAATTTTGGATTTTCTTTTTCTGTAGTAGACATTATTGGGACAGTTACCAAATATCTGAATAAGGCTCTAGGTTAGATCTCCGTTAATTTCCTGAATTGACTAATTAAAATATGGCTATATAAGAGAAGTCCTTATTAGCAGGAAATAAATGTCTGTCTGCCTGCTTGTGTTTCTGTCTTTCTTCCTTCCCTTAAGAGTAGGTTGGGATTAAAATAAGTGCAGTAAGATACTGAAGTTGGAGGGATCCAACTAAGTAAAAGGCATAAGCTAATCTTAGTGGTGAATACCTGTAGCTCTGCTCCTAAAGAGATGAGGTGGAAGGAACACTTGAATTGAAGCGTTTTAGACCACCCTGGGCAGTATAAGGAGATTTGCACATCAGAAAAGTCCCATATCATGGTGTTTTAAATAATGTATTATAAAGAATCTCACATAGAGATGTCTTGACTGAAGTAAAGTAGCAAAGGAAAGATTTAAAAAATTATGTTTTGAGACAGGGTTTTGATGTATGTCCTATATTGGCCTTGAACTCAATTCTCATGCCTTGATTTCCTAAATGTTAGGATTACAAGTGTGTCTTCATCCCTGGCCTCCTCCTGTGTACTTCTGTTACTTTTTTCCACTTTAATATGTTTTGCACATTTTTCTCTAATAACGTATTTCTTGAAAATTTAAGAGGAGAAATTTTATTTTTAAAAGATAAAAGAAGGGCCGGAGGGATGGCTAAGAGTTTAAGAGCACTGGGTTCAAGTCCCAGCACCTACATGTTTGTGACTTTAGTCCCAGGGCTTCTGGCCCTGGCTCCCTCACACAGACACACATGTAAGCAAAATAACAATGAGCATAAAATAAAAGTAAATATATTATTTTTTTAAAAGATAAGAGTTGGAGATAAATCTCTGTACAGTGTTCACCTAGTATGCTTAAGGCCAGAGTATGATCCACAGCCAGCAAGTTAAAGAAAAGGCTGTGTCACGCAAAAAAAAAAAAAAAAAAAAAAAAAAAATCAGAGTGACCTGTGATCTTTGCTTCTTTTTCATTTTATTCTCCATCCTACTAAATGGAAATCATATATATACATATGTGTGTGTATACAAAAATTGCCTGCACATACATGGAGTCTTAGAACCCAGGCTAACCTCAAAAGAGGACCTTGAGCTTGTGCATGAGTGGCCAGCCACTAGGTGGCACCATTGGTCAACTAATAGTTAAAAAAAAGACACTGTCCTGAGTGCCTGAGCCTGTGTAATTATAATTAGAGGCTGGTTTCCTCTGGTTGAGTTGCCTGGCTTGCCTTAAAGAAAGAGGCAGGAAGTTGTTTCAGGATTTGCATATGTGGACTTTCCAGCTCCGTCTGATCTAGAGCCCACAGTTCTACTTGGGGAACCCCACAGGCCTCTTGGCAGCAAATGCAAGCCCTGTGTTCAGGTCTTTGCTGGATGATAGAAGAACTGTTCACGGTCAGCAGTAATTCGGGTTACCCCTGGAGCCTGATACTGTAGAACAGAGCTATTCTGGTGCCTGCCAAGTGGGCCTGCCAAGGGCCCAAAGGCTTCGGACCCTGTTCTTGTTTTGCAAAGCCAGCTTTTCAAATAGTGTCCCAGACAGTCGTGTGGTGCTGTGTCAACGTGAGGGCAAAGGGCAGCCTGAGGTGTGCGAACAGACATTCCAGCTACTTGGGTGTCACTGTGTGGGGTGCAATCAGCACCCAACAGTGCTTTGCAGATAATTGGAACTGAGGGTGTGGGAAGGTTAATGTCTTTGGTGAAATCATTCAAGGATACAAGGACAGGTTCCTTTTCTTTCTTTCTTTCTTTCTTTCTTTCTTTCTTTCTTTCTTTATTTATTTTTTTTGTCATGAACTATCATTTGAATCTGGACATTGGAGTTCTTTCTAATTTTGTGTCTAAAAGCTCCTAGTATTTATTGCAAACTTAACAACCAGAAGATGATACGCTTACTGCTGCACGTGGTTTCTTCCAGCTCTTTCTCACAAAGTATCCCCTGGGCAGAGGTATAATCATCACGTTCATCTTGTGGATGAGCAAACTGAGGCCTAGGAAGCTTTGACTAGGTCCTGTACGTGCTGCAGATCAGCTGTGGTTCCAGGGACGTTAGCTGCCGTCCTCGTGACAACTCTGATGCTTGGGCTGGCACTGTCGTCGTTTTAGGATGAGGAAACCCAGGCCCAGGAAGGGCGGCTTTGGCAGGATCACCTCAAGAAGGAATGGTTCAGAACACAAGTCCACATTTGACTCCAAAGAACTTTTATAACAAACGCTTGCCACATTGTTCTTCATATGCAGTAGACACTTAACTTGGTAAATGTTTGTGAAGGGAATAGTTAAGGACCTAGAATTCCTCAATGCAGAAAACTACCCATGGAGAAACATGGCTTACTGCTTCCACCCAGAACTGCACTTCTGTCTGCCACGTCAGTATTCCGGGACACAAATGCCATTCCATGCGCTGGACAGCCTGTTCAGTGTCTGTTAGAAACGGCATGTCTTTCAAGTAGAAGTCAGGAAACGGCTTCCTCGGGAGAAACGTTAGCTCATTTTATTTTATTTTATTTCTGACACAGCTATTTCCTGGACTTGTTTGTTCTGGGTGGTTGTGTCCAGCATAGTCTGTGTGGCCTCCCAGAGCCAGGGCTGGAAAATTGCCATGGTATCAGTCCATCTCTCAGTATTGAGCCATCTGTGTCTACTACCACGTGCACAAAGCACCTTCCAGCCCTTGTGAGCATGCTCCATACTTCTGGTACCATCCCAGTGCCCGGGGAAGGTTCGTTAAGGGTCATCGCTCAGGTCAGTGGGCCTGGTCTTGGTGCGGCTGGGCCTGAGGAGGGAGAGCAGGATGCAGGCTTGTTCATCATTCTCAGAGTGCTCTGGTTCTTTTGATTGTGCTGCCATAGTGGGTAGTTCAGATGAAGCTGGGGAAAACCTCATCAGGGCCTCGGGTCTGAGCCCCCGGCTCGTGTGTGTGGCCACTTGCCCCTGTAGCATGCTTATTTTCAGCAAACAGCCATCAAATCTTCCTCAGATCTCAGCATTCCTTCGACATCTCAGGGGACCCTGACTCTCCCCTTTCAAGAAAAGCAGTACCTGTCTTTTAGAAGTTCTCCCTGTAAACGCAAGAATGCCTTCCACTGTAACCAGAAGCACATCTGTCAGAAGTGGTGGGGAGAGTGTGCAGCTGTTGGGAGGCAGGCAGAGGAGCGTCTCCATGAAAACAGGAGGGGCAGGGCTGACAGCCCAGGTTGGATCGTTGGATCACCGCCTCATTGGCCCAACTGATCATTGCCCTCGAGCCCCCCTGGCCACTGTTTACCTTACAGTATGCAGAGAGAATCAGCTTCTGGGGAGCCAGGAGACCAGGAACTAAAGGACAGAGGCCAGAGGGGAGTGGGGGCTTCTGTGGGTGTTTTCCTTCCTCCTGTCTTTTCTCTCCAGATGATACACTTAGAAAATCCATAATGTTGTTTGGAGGAAGGCGCCCATGTTCTGTCTGAACTGGGCTGCCCAGGCCCTGTCCAGCCATCTGTGGCTGAGGTACATCAAAACCCACACAAGGTATTCTGCCTGAAAAACTCTGGTCCAGAGAATTATTAAGAAAGTGTGGACTACCCCTGCAGTCTGTTTGAGCTCAGAGACTGTGAGGCCTGGCCACTTGATAGCGCTTGTTTTATAAGTTGCTTTCATTGTCCTCAACCTCCAGCCTCTAAACCCATTGAGGTCAGTGGGTCCGGCTGATCAGTGGTCATAGTAAAAGGACCTGGCACAAACCAGGTCCTGAGCAGGCAGTGTGCATCCAGTTCGTGCTTCACAGTACAATGCCCAGCTCTGCTTCTGTTTAAAGCTTCAGCATCGCGGTATCGAGCCTCTCCTGTGAGCAAACAGAAACTTATTTCTAGGGAGGGCCAAGAACCTTCTAATGATGTTCTGAGGACCAGGATATATTTAGCATAGTTTGTTGAAGATTGTTATTCATTGTTATGACTTTAGAATATTGTAAAATTGTAAAATTCTTAAGTGCTCTTGACTCATCAGAGGCAAGTTAGATTATTCATTTAGCAAACATTGTGAGTGTGTACTTTGCACAATTGTGTGCTCAGTGTGATGGAGTATGTCAGGGTAGGCTGACAGGTTTTGCTCCTAGGATGGATCATGGGGCTTTTATATTTTCTTCCTATGTTGAACATTAGAAAGTAAGGCCAGCCTAAAGAAGGATGATCTTCAGAGTAGAGTAATGTTTAATTTAAGACTGAACAACAGGGGCTGGAGAGATGGCTCAGCGGTTAAGAAAGAGCACTGGTTCCTTTTCTAAAGGATCCGGGTTCAACTCCCAGTAACCACACGGAGGCTCACAATGATCCATAGTGGAATCTGATGCCCTCTTCTGGCATAAAGTCACATATTCAGATAGAGCACAAGTATGCATAAAATAAATTAAAAAAAAAATGACTGCATAACCGAGGTGACTCTTCACTCAGATTCAGGGTAAGATAAACCACCAGCCTTAGGGAGAAATTAAAATACATCAAGTGCAAACCCGCCCTTATGAGCCCACAGTCTAAAGGAAGCAGGAAGGGTTTTCACCCAAATACCTCAAAGACAAACAGGATGTGAAAAACACTGTCCAGGCCAGCAGGAGTGAGAAAGTCAGTCTCTGTGTAATCTGGCTTCCTTATACTGACACAGCCAAGCAGGGCAAGATCAAACTTTTTTCCTCTGTGACTCCATCCTCCGAGTACCAGACATCTCTTCTCATACTTCACAGACCAGCTACAACCTCTCATAGCAGTGCCAACGCAGAATAAAGAATGACTTGTCACATACCTCTCCTTCAAGATGAAGTCACCTCTTGATGCCCACTAGTCTGCTTCCCCTCTTGTTTCCCTGGAGAGGATTAGGACCCTTGCTCTCCCTAAACTCATCTCTGACTTATGTGAACTACCCAAACTAGATTAACGTAGTCACATGAAGAGGGAACTTAACGTGGCTATCAGAGGAGTGACTATCAACTATTACCCAAGAAAGCAGACCACCACAGAAATCCAGAGAGTCCTTAGACACCATGGATGGCTCAGAGGAGAAGGGGGCCCTTCCGAGTTGTTCCTGGTAGAGAAACACAAGGAGCATGTGCCCTGTTTCCCTAGAGGAAATACAGATGCTGCGGAGTGGTTAGCAAAGCTTCTGAAAGAAGTGATGTCTGATTTGTGGGAGCATGGGGAGAGGCTTTCCCTTCAGAAAGGTTACTCTAGTGTCAAGAGATCAACTGGGGAGGCCTGCGGGGCACATAGAGCAGTGGGAGAAACACGGTACAGGTACCAGTGTGAGCTGTTCAGGGTCAACACATACCAGGTAAGAAAGACCCAAGAAGCAGAGTGAGGCGAGCCTGGCCATGGTAGAGAGGAGGGTGTTTAGGATGGCTCTGGGGTGTCTGGGCATGTGCCCAGGCTTCTGCGTGGCTCCCTGAGCTGGAGACCATAGCAATGGGTTGAGTTCTGTAGTGGGGACAGAATGCTGAGCAGAGGTGTAACTCGTGGTCTGTGTGGGGGTCAGGATGAGCCCGGGTAGTCAGGGGCCGACATGTAGGGCCCTGGGTTTGTGCAGAGAGACCGTACACCATCCTCTTAAGAATGTGAGCAGAGCACCTTACTAGACCTGGATGGAGGTGGGTGGTCCTTGGACTTCCCACAGGGCAGGGAACCCTGATTGCTCTTTGGGCTGACTAGGGAGGGGGACTTGATCAGGGGAGGGGGAGGAAAATGGGAGGCAGTGGCGGGGAGGAGGCAGAAATCTTTAATAAATAAATTTAAAAAAAAATGTGGGCAGAGACAATGGTGAAGAAAGCTGGAGGGGAGGAGATGCTGAGAGCAGGTAAAGGGATCATACCTTTCAGATCCAGGCAGGGACAGCAAGTTCTATGTGATGGTAGAGTGAGCTGCACAAAGATTAGAGTACAAAGAATCTCACCAGAGTGCTAGCATTTGCCCTGAGTATTGCAACCTAGAAACTTGGCAGTCTGCTTATATACACTGTCACTTAGTGTCGGCCACTTGTCCTTTGAGTACAGGCATTCTTGCATTCACAAACATTGTGGCAGCCCATGCAGAAACTGCTCGAGGGAGTCAGGGCATTTCTGAATATGGCGCCTTGTCCCTTGTCTCAGGTCAAGGCTCTGATTACTAGAGACCTCTGCAGAGAGCCTTCATTCATCACTGACCAAGCATTTCCCCAAACAAAATTCAGTGCAGGAGGCAGGGGAAGACAGCAGTACAACTGCAGAGCACAAAGACCCAAATCCCTAGAGCTGCCGTGGCCCTGGCCTATGGTCTGGCTGGTCTGCCCAGTGCTTGCTGTTGATGTAATAGCCTCTAGTAGTCACTAGATCATCTGCTCGCTGTCGAGCATGAATTGGAGCTACTAGACAAGAGCTTCCCTTCCACAGCCCAAACACCCCCTGTGTCTCGGCAGCATTTCAGATACCGACCGTGCAAGATCATGTGGATCTTCCCTTTATGGCGCTAAGTCACAACAACAGAGCTTTGTCGTACAGTAAAGCAAGTACAGTGATGGAACTCTAGGAGACAGAGAGGCTTCCGGTGCCACCTCCAGTTCCCAGGGAAGCTTCTAGAACCTGTGATGACATCTGGTTCCAGGCTCCCTTAGTCCCTTTGGGATCTTTCTAAGGTCATAGGGATGGATGATGCCTTTAGTGTCTAACAGTGTCTGGCACATGACCGTTTCTGGAAGCACTGGCAGATAGCTCTCATTGTAGCCTAGACAAATGGAAAAGCTTTGTGCGGTGGACTGAGGAGAATATTACTAAGATAATGGTGCTTCGGTCACTTGTCGGCCATGACAGTTCATGAAATCCACCACAACAGGACGAGCGCCTGGTTATGTTTGCCATGGGTCATTCATGGCCTGGCCTCTGTCGCACTGGGTTAGTGCTGAGGGGAGATGTGCTTCTCTCAGTACATGTGCTGGGCAGCTTGGGCTGGGGAGGGGCTCCTCTGACCCTGTCTACTGGGAGTTTAAAACAGAGACGTTAGCAGACGTATCACTGGGCTGTGACCCATCGATGATGCCTGACATGCCACGGGAGAGAAAGCAGCAGCCCTGATGCCACAGATCTGCCCTGCGGAGTGTGGTGTGGTCATTCAGCCGGCTCTGATCTGACACAAAACTTGTTAGTCTCAAGAGTGTGATCATTTTGCAAGGACAAGGTTAAAAGGCCTACTTGGAAGAGTCTCCTGGAACACAGCGCATTGTTGGGATCACCTCACATGCTTCTGCCTCAACAGAGCTGCCCTCCCATCCCTGACTAGACCTGAAAGCAGAACAGCTTCTGAATTGCCGTGTTGACGATCACAGTCCTTGCAATGGGGAGCAAACAGATATGCATTAGACTCCAAAGGACATAATCTGAGTGTTAGCAGCCAGAATATCTGGTTATCCGGAACTTTGCATTAGAGGATTGCCCCAGTCAGTCAAAGGTGAGCTGTGCGGGGTTCCTAAGGGCTGTGACGAGGGAGGCGTCTGCTGTTTCTCGGCTCAGTCATAGCTTCTGCTGACAGGCAGATGGCAGATGTGATACGAGTGTGATGGCACTTGCCACACTTAACAGCCATTAACCTGACATCTCTTCGCTCCCTGTTAATGCTGGTTTGGGTTAGAAAGGCAGTTACGTGAACTCCAGAAGATGTGGGGGAGTACACCTCATCTAGTGCGTGATGAGCGGAGCAGGTTAGGTTGACGAGAGATGCCCCTGTCTGCTTGCCAACTCCTCCAAAGCCCCCAGAGTATATAGAACCTTTGCATTGGAGCAGAGATAGAAAAAGACATCTTGATCATTGTGCTGGAAAACTGTTTAGTTTTCTATGGAAATGCTATGGCGTGGGAAGGAGAGCAAGATGCAGCTTTCTAAGTTAACACAGTGTCTGGGGTGATGGGACATGGGACAGTGCCACAGGCAGCATTGTGTGCATGCCCTTTGGATTGCAGGGTACAGACGACATAACAGCCCTAACCTGCCTGAAGTTCCTACCCTGGACAACAGATGCTGTCGTCTGGAACTGTTTCAGCAGGCTCTGAAGGCTGGACATAGAGACTACATGCTCTTAGGGTATTTGACCTCCTCTCTGAGTTACTGAAAACTTCTTGCCCAATTGAGAAAGTCTCTGTAGACTTCCTCCTACTGTGTGTGTATGAGTTCATTCATGTGTATGAATGCGAGTCCTCACTTACATGACATACATATGCAAGTCAGTTATTCCTCACCATCTACCTTGCCTGAGATGGCCTTTGTTGTTGACTTCTTTGTACACAGATTTGCTAGCCTATGAGCTTCTGGGATTCTCTTCCCATCTTACCGTAGGAGCCCTGAGATTACAGGTTATGCTACTGTACCCCGCTTTTATTTGGGTTCAAGGAATTTGAACTCAGCTCTTCCTGCTTTCACAGTGTTACGGTTTCAACCTGAAACGTCCCCGTAGGCAGTCCCGTTTGGGTAGGTGGTCGATGCTGTGGAGCCTTGCTAGAGGAAGCACATCTCTGAGCGTGGACCTAGGCTTTATGCCAGGCCCACTTTCTCTTCACCATTTGCTTCTTGGGTGTGAATGTAATGTGCTGCCCACAGCCTCCCGCTCCTGCCACCTTGCCTTCCCTACCAGCTGCCGTGCCTTTCTCACCAGGATGGACTCTGTCCCTCTGGAACTGGGAGCCAGAATAAACCCTTCCCCTTAAGTGGACTTCAGGGTGTCCAGTCAGTGACAAGAGCTGTGACCACAGGGCAAGTGCTTTATCCACCGTGCCATTGCCCCAGCCCTTAGGCATCTCCACTTTTGAACAGCTATAGATTTTGCTTTCTGTTTTTTTAAGACAGGGTCTCATTGTATACCCTATGCTGGCCTCATGGATTCTCAAGTACTGGGTTAATGGGCCTTTAGCTTTTCTTTACAGCTATTTTTTTTATTATTTATTTAGTGGCTAGTAAATGCTTTTAGTACCAAGAGACATTTAAAAGTAAGTAGATATTACAAACAAAATATGTATATAGTCAGCCTGGTGTCTTTAACTTTTACTCTTTTGGAAACAAATAAGTAAAATATAACTCTGTGTGTGTGTGTGTGTGTGTGTGTGTGTGTGTGTGTGTGTGCGTAAATGCTTGGGAAACCGTGGCTGGAGTGGCTCAAACAATAATTAAAATTGAAAACCATGAAAACAAAAAAAAAAAACAAAAAACAAAACAAACAAAAAAAGGTCGGGCGATGGTGGCGCACGCCTTTAATCCCAGCACTTGGAAGGCAGAGGCAGGAGGTGAGTTCAAGACCAGCCTGGTCTACAGAGCTAGTTCCAGAACAGACTCCAAAGCCACAGAGAAACCCTGTCTCGATAAAAAAAAAAATAATAATAATAATAATAATATAAAAGAAAAACAAAAGCATGTACATCTTTAACTGATGAACGGAAATGGTTCCTTGACTCTCTAGCGTAAATGAACCTAGTGCATAGACTATTACCTGGCTCTGCATACATACACACTAAGAGAATACAACCAATAAGATGAAAAATCTGCAGGAGTTAATGTCGCTGTAACAAATGATCGTTAAGGTAGATTTAAAGACACAAATGTGTTCTGTAGTCTGGAGGCATCTAAAATAAGCCCTTTGCTCCGTAACCTACACAGCTTCCAAGGAGTGATTCCCAGGGACCAGGATCACAGGTGATTTCCTCTGGACTCTTCCTTTGGATTCCATGATTTGGTTATTTGAACACTGCCAGTTTGATGGGAGACCCGAGACAAATGATAGTGCTCAGTAAGAGGACAGATGAATATGTAAGGGCATTCTGAGACCTGAGTGGCCCTGGCAACCTAAACCCCAGCTGTTTCCATGGAGAAATATGCCCCACAAGGACCTTCTTTGAAATCAACGTTTGAACTCCTGCTGATTTATATGTTGGGGGCTAATGATATAAAGCCATCACCTACTGATGTGTAAAATTCTCAGCACTAGCCTGTCATCAAGAGTTTATTGAGTGGCTTCTGGGTGGATTACACTGATAGGCGTAGCAGAGAGAAACAGAAGACTGAAAGAAGCGCGACTGCCCTCCAGAAGTCTAGATGGAGAGGGAAGACCTGACTATACAGCAGCTTCCGTGGTGCCTGAGCCAAGCGCTGGAGTCTGCAAGCAGCAGCAGGGAAGGGGATGGGAAGCCAGTGTAGATAATCAGGAAAATGCAGGGTTCCACCCTGGAGCATGTTCTCTATTCATTTGTAATCCTCAGAGGCACCAAAGACTTTCCCATTCTTCCTGAAGAGCCTTGTGGGTAAAGTGGTGGCTACAGAGATCATGGCATGGTCAACTTGAAACCACACAGGAGAGGTTCAAGCCCACACAACACACATACACTACACACTCACCACACACCACATTCACCATACACACCACACACACCACATACACCACACACACATACATACACAACACACAAACACCACACACACATACATACACAACACACAAACACCACACACACATACATACACAACACACAAACACCACACCACACACACACACACACACACACACACACACACACCACCCGTTTCCTTCTCCTGCCTCTGCCTTCTCCTTCTTATCCTCCATCCCTCCCCCTTTTCTTTCCCTTTATTTACTTTTGGTGGTGGTTTCTACTGCTGTGTTTTGGTTTGGGGTTGGGATTATTCTGGCAGCAGGCTGAGTAACAGGTACATCCTATCCCAGGTTCCGCCTAGAAAATCACAATGTCCGGAGCCTGACATTTGAAGCTGCTGGTGTATTAATGTCTAACTTGCAGTGAGTTTCTGAAGGAGGCTGGTGCTGGCCAGTGAGAGGCAGGGGGCAGGGTAGGGACAGGGGCCCTGGTGAGGCTTAGTTGTGAGGAGAAGTCAATGTTTGAGGTTACCGGAAGGGAAAAGGGGAAATGAGAGGGACAGCCACATTGGGAGTAAAATTCACAAATGAGGGCTGTGCTCCAGCCCACTGGGAATGCTAATGGCAAAAGAAGTTTCAGAGTTGCTAGGTTGAGGTATGCAGATCAACCAGTCTGGCCTGACTCAAAGCTCCTAAAATAATCCCTTCATTCTGGTGTACACAGGGCTCCCTGAGGAGTGCTTCCCAAGGACTGTCATTAACACGAGGAACCACATGCAGGCCCTTCCTTAGGAATCTTTGGTGTGGCTTTCAGAAGCAGTGAGTCTTGGCTTTGCACATTAGCAGGAAGAATGGCGTTCCACTCAAAGGGCTGACCACAGAATACCTGACGACAGCAACTGAAAGGGCAGGAGAGAGGGCTCAGAGGTGGAGAGCTGCGCTGCTCTTGCAGGGACCCGAGTTCAGTTCCCAGCACCCACATCAGGCAGTTCCAGTCCGCTTGTGACTCCACCTTCAGCAGGACCTGATGCCTTCCGACTTCAAGAGCACTCGACTCAGGAGCACGTGCAAACACGTACATGCATGTGCGTGCGCACACACAAACACACACACACACACACACACACACACAATAAGGTAAAGGCAGTTTCTCATAAAGCATTTTTCCCACTTTTCTGGATTACTCAAAAAGAAAAGCATAACTTTTTCTTTTCCCCCTTACTTTTCTAAGCAAGTTTTCATAACACTCTTTCTAAATCTCTTTGTAAAGGCCTTCTCTCTTTTTCTAACGACCCCTGCCCACCATGTGACTGACCTCTGTGACAGCAGCTGAAGTCAAAACACATGACTTTCCCCCATTTATTTTCTTCATTCCCTTTCTCTGTTGAGTTGGTGAGACTCACAGCTTGGCTGCCCTGGGGGTTTTCTTTTCCACTCTAATAAAATTATCTTCTCTGAATAAACTGGCTTTGCTTAACTTTCAATACAAGACAATTAAATAAACTATCTGAAAAAAAGGTGATTTAAAAGGAGTTTTTATATTTTACTTATATGACATTTATATATTATATATGTAATATTACGTATTTTATTTATATTGGCTTACAGCCCATTATGGCATGAATTCTTGACAGCAGGAACATAAGGTGTCTGGTCACACTGCTGCAATCAGGAGGCAGAGAGCAATGAATGCTGGTGTGCAGCTTGTGGTCGCTTGTTATTCAGTCTGCAGCTTGGCCCATGGGAAGGTACTGCCCACTTGTAGCTTATGTGGGTCTTCTGACTTCAGTTCATACAAAGCAAGAACTCCCTCCCAGACATGCCCAGAGTCTTTGTTTCCTAGGTGATGTAAGAGTCTATGAAGTTGGCAGTGTTAATCCTGATAGTTATAAGTAGCACAGAACATGTATTGAGTATTCGCTATGGTTTTAGTACTGAAATACTCTGTATACGTTTGCCTCATTTAACATCCCTGGATATGATTTTATGTTATCAAAATTCCAAATGATATTACCCTGAAGTAGCAATTGACCCTGTTAGCAGTTCCATTTGAAGACAAGTGAAATGCAAGGAAGATCAGTATCCTACCAAAACCTCATTCATATGGCAAACACAGGCACACACCAAGGCCTGTACCTCCAAATACAGAATTCTTCTTAGATCCCTTTTAATTGAGTGCCTTCCTGGCCTGGGCTACTAGAGGGAAAAAGGAGATGGGAAGTGAGAAGAGGGAGGGGCTGCGAAAAGCAAGTCAGAGATGAAATTCTTTCCCGAAAGGAGGGCTTGCAAGGGAATCGCTGAGTTGGCTGGCAGCTGCTAAGGAAAAGGCTCTTCTGGGCTTCTCCTGTGCTGTGGGGGGATGCATGTGTGGAGAAACAGCAAATAAACCAGGACACAGCAAGATCACAGAACGGAAATGCTGCGTCAGTCCGAGGGAGACTGCCTTTCTAAAACCCCCGCTCACCCGCTCACCTGCTCACTGCAGGTTTCTTACTTGGGGCTTTTGCTTCCAGAGAACAAAGTCAGCACCTTGAATTCTGAGTTTCTATAGAGGCTGGGTGGGTGCTCCATGGAAAAGAACCAGAGTGGCACTTCACAGTAAGCACTTCGCCACTCTCAGAGGGACAGACCTCAGCTCTCCCTGTGCCCCTCTTCCCCTCCATTTCCAAACTCCAGCTCTTCTTCCTCTTTGCTTCTTGTACTTCTACTGAAGATCCTCCATCCCTCGCATCCCCAAGAGGATGAGAAAATGCAAGCCCACTGGAGCATTCTATAAGGGCTCTTCCCTAGAGCCTATGGTAGGTTAGGGGTTACTCTGACTTCTATCAGACAGAGTTGTTGCTCGTAGCTACCACCAAAACCTTCAGGCTTCTCTGTCACTACCCCTGGAAAACCAGAAAGCTTTATTAATTACTCACTAAACCTCAAGAAATATTTTGCAAGCAAAAGAATCCTGTGAATGTCTACTGTGGTCTATGTTGCAGGCTCCTTCTTTGCCCCCCCCCCAGAGGAAGATTATATCTTACCCTCCTCCTGTCCCTGTCCCCCCTTGCAGACTCAACAGTCTCTTGTTCGAATATAGCAAGTTCTGTAATTATTTGTCCTTTGCAGAATTGGAGAATGAAACTTTTCAGCCACTATCTGTGGGTTTACAGTTTGCTCCAAAGGGCAGATCTTAGCTCCACCGTGCTTCTCACAAGCTCAAGACCAACTGTATTTCAGCTCTGGCATCAAGAGCCACGTGGTTTGCATAGCACACATTCCTAAACAATAGAAATAGCCAGTTCAGCTTCCATGGCATTCCCACCAGGTTGTGGGTGTTCCGGTGAGAGGAGGAGGGACGGAGCCTTTCATGGTCCACACGTGATGCTACCCAGCCACCACACACACATGCCCAGGTCTCCAGAGGCTAAGATAGTACTGCTCTAGTTCAGGAGCAAATTCAAACTGGTAAGTCCTCCTGCCTTTCTATCCAGAGGCAGGGAGTAGGAATACTTGCCTATTAAGCCATCACCCATGCACCCTGCCCTCGGCATATGAAAATAGCCCGAGTTCCTGTCTAGTTAATCTTTGTTAGTGAAGCTGTCATGGCATAGTTTCAGGAATTAGCATTCTGGTTAGGAATGGTGCCGACTGAGGGAGACTGACACTCCTATTCCAGAGGCATGACCTTGCACCACCCAACACTTGGAAGATTCCTTACGCTAAAGCTACAAGTTAGGAGTTATTTCTAGTTTTGTGTGTATGAAAACGTATCCAGAAATGACATCAGGAAAAATGGAAGCAACTTGGTTGAAACACCATTTTCTCCCCTGCTTCTTTGAAGTGGATTCTAGCATCCTCCCACGGGAAGCGTTTCCTCGCATGCTGCTTGCTTTCCCACATCAAGCTGCCTGTCACTAGTTTCAAACTGGAACTCAGGACATCCATATCCTCCAACCCACATGCACTTCTCTCTTTCACCTTTACCCTTCCTTCCTCAGATTCTTAAAGGTGATTACAGCCCTGGAGTTCAAATAACATTACCAACTTTCTGAATTAATTGCTTACCAGTTTTACAGCATATTATCTGTATGTAATTTATAAGTCAAAATCGCCAACTTGGTTCTAAACCAAACTCTATTTTTAGAACAGCACTAAAACAAATGGAATATTTTTATTTTGAGGCACATGGTGCCCGGTCATGGGAGGCTCCTGGGTACTTCTCTCTCACTCAGTGAGAAACTGATATGACACCTCCTCCCCTGTACAGCTGCCTCCCTCGGGGTCCCTCCCCAGTACCAACCGCTGAGGCTGAGGCTTTGACAGTTGGTTACTGGGAAGAAGGGGTATTTTGCAACATTCCTTTTAGTTCTGGTAGATTTAAATGAGCTGGAGGGGGAAATAGAGCCTTTAAAATTAGGAATGGAGGGGGAAACTGTCCTCTGTATTCAACGCAATTACGCTGTGTCAGCAGGTAGTTTATAGGGGCCTCAGTTTCTGAAAAGAGAGGCTCTGGCCTTTAATTATCCCAGCTGGTGCTCAGCTTTAGAAAGCCTGTAGACTTGCTGAGCATGTTAATTTAACCACTTTATAGTTGGCCATTCTAGAACCCAAACCACCTCCCTAGAGGAAAGAATACTAGGATCAGGTGATAAGGTGATCCCCTTTCATTTCTGTTCCTGGACCACTAGCTGTCCTTGAACCTGTAGGTAAGTTTTTAGCTCCTCCATTCATGGATCTGTGTATTCGTGCCCTTCACAACTAGTCTCTTGAGTACAGGTAAAATGATGACCTCCCCAAGACCTCTGTGTTTCACAGACCCTTAGATTGTAGGTCTGAGAAATGCCAGTAATAGACACATGCAGGAGGTTATTTTGGAGGGTTATGGGCACCACAGATGTGTGACTGACTGTCCAGCTGTTACCAGGTTTAGGACATGCCCTTGGAGAACCTCTTTTCCTCGGTGTCTCTCAAATTCAACCTATCTTAACCCCAACCCTGAAAAATAGGGAACACTATTTCATCCATTTTATAGAAGTAAATTGCAATCTAAAGAAATGAAGCAGTTTTTCCAATCCCAAAAGTGCACTTGCTGAGGTATCTGATGACCTGAGTTTGATCCCTGGAACCCACATAGAAAGAGAGAGTCAGTTCCCCAAGTCGTCCTCTGACCTCCACACACTGGTGGCATCCACATGCACACAAATGCCATAAATGTAAAACGAAAAATGCATTGCTAGATTCTGAGTCCAATGTAGGCAAATTTTTCTTTCCTGCTTACCAGTTCCCAAGTAACAGACACAAAGACTCAGTATTAATTATAAATGCTTGGCCAATAGCTCAGGCTTATTACTACGTAACTCTTACATTTTAAATTAACCCATATTTTTTTAACTAGGCTTTGCCATGTTACCTTTTCTCAGTACAGCATGCTCATCTTGCTTCTCTCTGCATCTGCTCACAACTCCAGACTGCCTTTCTCATTCCCAGCATTTTCAATTTGGGCTCCAGCCTAAACTTATTCTGTTCAGCTATTGCCAGTCAGCTTCTTTATTAAACCAATCACAGTGACATATATTTATACAATATATAGGACTGTTCTGCCTCCAGGGTATCTGGACCTGTATTCTTATCCCTGAGCCTTGCTATCTTGTCACACAGGGCTGCCTTTACCGCTGCAGGAAACATGACTGACACCATAGGCTGTGCACTACCAGATCTGGTATTCTTTAGTCAACATCTCAAACCCCTGGAGGCACAGCCATATACGTTGTGGTCTAAAACTTGACCCCTGTGGAAGCCAGTTGACTCAGGCACACTCCATTGATGGTCTGTGTATAAGTTCCTCATGGGTGATCTGTGTGTAAGTTCCCAGGGGGGAAAAAATGGAGTTTGTTTTCTTCCAAGATGCTAACCTTTATCCATGCTTAAAGTTTTAACTTAATTTTTCTTTTCATATATTAATGGTGCAAAACAGTGGGTTTCACTCGTGTTTCCATGCATGTGTGCCCTCTTTCTTGACAGCATTTACTCTCCTTTTTACTGCTCTCCTCCCTCTTGATCCTCTTCCTTAACAGTCCTGCTTCTACTTAGCTGTTACATACATTGTTTCTCCACATATGAGAAACATACTGTATTTATCTGACTCTGGCTTATTTCACTTAACAGGATACTGAATTGCATCCATTTTCCTTCCGATGACATGATTTTGTTATTCTGTGTTGTTGAATAATATCCCTTGTCGATCAAACGCCTTTTCTTTATCCTCATTCTTGACGGATACCTGGGCCGGTTCTGTAACCAGCTGCTGTGAATAACACTATGCCAAAGATAAGGAAATAAAAGTCTGCCTTGTGTGCTAGCTTGACTCTGTGGGAATAGATACTCAGAAGCAGGATGACTATGGTATGGTAATTAAGAGAAATGTATATTTTATTTGTTTCACAATTAGGTAAACATTTACCATGTGTCCAGCACATTCTAAACACTTCACAAGTATTGAAATACTCATTTTCAATTAATAAATGTGCCAGTAGGATGTAAACAATTATTCTTCCCACTTTGCAGATGTGGAAAGTGGTGCAAGAACAGGAGCAGTTTCCTCTTGGTCACAGAGGAAGCAAGTTACACAGCTGCTCAAATCCAAACTAATTGGGTTTGCACTTTCGTCTATGAACTTGATTCTCGCTGCTGTTTCCAGTAGGGTCCCATTCCCTCTTAGCTGATAAGCTAAGAGAGACAGAAGATTGTGAGTGAGAGAAGAACCCAGATGTTTGTGTTACTATGTTGGTGACTTAGGCATATAAACGAGGATCATGAATAAGAATCATTCCTTCCTCTGGGCGGTGAAAACTTACTTATCTGTGTAGGCTGTGGGGAGGCTAAGATTCACCTAGCGCATCTAGCTAAGACTCAGCTAACACACTTGCACCTTGCCCTTGCAGCACCTGATGGGTGGCAGCTGCGCATTCATGAAACTTGGGGAATGCCGTTGTGCTGCCCTGTGCTGCACTGGACTGGGTACTTGGGCTCTACACTACACTGCACTCTTCTCCAGATTTCTCTGCATGCCTGACATCTGGTCCTTAAGAGAAGTGCCAGACCATAATGCAGAGCACTGTGGAGAGGAAGCATGTTCTTGGGACACCTAAGAATTTGAGGGCAAGCAGGGAGCGGAGACTTAAGCTGTTAGTCTAAGCACTCTCAGAATCAGGTAGCACTGTGTGAGTTCAAGACCAGCCTGATATACATAGTAAGTTCTAGGGCATGTAGGACTGTGTAGAGAGACCCTATCGTAAGAAAGAAGGAAGGAGCCAGGTGGTGGTGGCACAAGCCTTTAATCTCAGCACTCAGGAGGCAGAGGCCAGATAACACCAGTCTCCCTTTTGGTACTTCCTAGAAAACTGCTTGACATCCAGCTGATATTTCCAAGTCTCTTGGGGACAAATATCTACTTTTATTAAAAAATGGTGTTGACTAGCTAGCCTGGTAATTTACCTCGTTTCTACACATACACAGTTTAATTGTTTAATCATATCTGGAACGACCTAAATATTAGAGAAGTCATATTAATTGCTGTTTGAGTTTTATAAAGCCTTGTTTATGCACAGTGCAGCTGGCTTGTCTGTGACTGCTGACATCCAAACGGCAGGGTCTCATATCATCTGAGCCATCTCTCTAGCTACATAAATTATATAGAATTTTTAAGTAACTTATTCTGTGTCGCACAGCTTATACAGTCATTGGAAAATCTAACAATACTAGAATTCAAGAGTGGCATATACCTTTGGTGATCAGTTCCTGTTTGGAACAAAGCCAGTGAACTGGCAGCCCATGCTGATCCCCGGGAAACAGGCAGCGGATACCAGGCAGATTACATTATAGGTCACTCCTCAGGGACTCTGGGTAGGATATGATGAATTTTCTCCCAGAGTTGATGTATGTTCTTGTAGTGCAGTAGAAACAGTTTGGAAGAAAAGTCCATATAATGTGCCTTTGCCCTTCCCCAAGAAGATGTGCCTATAGAGCCCAGGAGAGTAGTCAGTTGAAACAGCCAGGATCCAGCACACACCTGTAATCCTGGCACATTAGGATGTGAAGACTGGAAGGCCAGGCGTTCAAGGTCATCATTGTCTAAATGGAATTTGAGGTCAGCCTGGGTTACATGAGACATTGTCTCAAAAAAGAAGGAGCAAGCCAAGAACTCAACTGTTCTTCCCAAAAGTCCGAGTTTTCATAAACAGATACACAGAACCACTAAGTTTTTAAAATCCTTTTCAATTCTCATTTTTTTTTTAGATTTTTTTGTTTGTTTGTTTTCTTTGGGGGGGTTCTTTTGTTGTTTGCTTTTGAAACAGAGTTTCTCTGTATAGCCTTGGCTGTCCTGGAACTCACTCTGTAGAACAGGCTGGCCTTGAACTCAAAGAGATCCATCCACTTGCCTTTGCCTCAAGTGCTAAGATTAAAAGCTTGCACCACCATGTCCAATTCGTTCTCAGTTTAATCATTTAACATAAGAAGCTTTTGGGGGGGCTGGAGAGGTCGTCCAGTGGTTAAGAGCAGTTGCTTCTCTTCTAGTGGACCAAGTTTGGCTCCCATCAAAAATGTCAGGTGGATCACAAATACCTGTAACTTCTGCTCTATATGATCTGACACACACCCTCTTCAGTCTCAGTGGGCGTGTGCACACACATGACACACATTCTCACAGACAAACACAGTTAAAAGTTTTAAACAAAGAGGGATTTCTTTGTCTTTCCCCAGTCTCTGTTAGAGTTATGTAAACTGGGTCTCAACTTGGATGGTAAGCTTGTATTCCTATGTAACCTTAGATGGTACCTTCTCACTGAACCCCGAGTGTGGAGAAAGCATTGAGTTCCTCTGGGCCTGAATCCTGTTTGTGAAGATCATCACCGAGGGGCTAAGTTCCCACAAGAGCTTTGAGGGTTTCAGACCACAGGTTGTATATGTGGTTGGCTTCTTGATGGAGTGGATGGTCTTCCCTTACTCTGGGTCAGGGAGGGTTCAACAAACCGTTCCACAACAGCATAAACAATAAATACGCTGACTTTGTGGACCACATGGTCTCTGTCACAACTGGTCGGTTCTGTCATGGCAGGGCGGAAACAGCTGTGGATAACAGATAAGCAAGCACATAGCCTGTGTTCTAAGAAAACTTTATTCACAAAAGGAAACCTGACAGTAGACTAGATTCAATTCAACGGTTATAATTTATAGACCATTGCTTCATATGAATAGGGGAAGTTACAGACATCCTATCTTCCATTCTTTCACTGCTTAAGCAGCATTAAAAAATAATATCCATAGTCCTCGCTAGCAAATTAAGTTCACTGTTCTACCCTCTCAATGTAATGTACTTTTTATTTGTTTTGTGGATTACAGAAATGAAATTATGTGTGTGTATACATATGTATTTACCTAACATAATATCCTAAACGTGTTTTATATACCAATAAAATCTTCAAAATTCCTACCTTAGTGGTGCCGAGTGCACTATCCAGCTGCCATGCCTTCATTTGCCATTCTGTGTTCAGGAACTATAATTTTTCAGTGACTGTCTTCATGCACATCTTTTGGATTGTTTCTGTGTGTTCGGGTTACAGAGTCCAGAGGTAGGAATGCTGATGTGGGTGTGACATGTGATCCTATGGCTTGAACACAGGGCCCTGGCTCTCCCTGAGCTGTAGGCCTAGGCCCCAGTTTTTATGCTTTTGGAAAAGGATGAAACAGTGGCTTTGTAACAGCTGTGACTACTCCTGGCCACATGAAGGCCCAGTTCCACAGGGGTTTGTTTGCATGATTGGGCTCTGCAACTCTGAAGTCTGGTTCCCGACCAGGGCTGACTTGCTCTGGTTTGCAGAAATGGAAGCCAGTCTCTTTTCACCTCTGGAATTTATCTGTCTGCTGTTTGGACTGGTGGGGAGGGGGGGGCATCATATGAAGTAAATCCCCAACTTCTAGGGGTGTAGAGTTGGGTCCCTTTGCTCTGTGGCATTCCAGCAAAGAGCACACCCCCACCAGGTAGACGCCTGCCTCACTGGTGTGTGTGAGGAGAATGTATCCCGAGATTTGCCTTACACCCAGAGGCTTGACATCTCAAACAGGTGGAAGGAGATGAGTGGCCAAAGCTCCAGGGAGAAGTCCAGGCTGGAGTTATAGGGAGGGTGTAGGATCGTGTGTGTGTGTGTGTGTGTGTGTGTGTGTGTGTGTGTGTGTGTGTGTGCAAGTTAATCTGTAGCTATTGCACAATGAATTTGGCTTAGTGCAAAACAAAACAACTAACTGAAAATTTGCTTAGTTGTTACAAACAAAAAATAGAAACCTATTGTGTAGTTTCTTAGAAATAATTACTGGTTCATGGTGAAATCAGAGCGTGATCCTTCAAGACCTATTATGATAGCTGGTTACTGCCAGGAGCAGAATATGTCTGCAGAGCACACACGAGCAGAATATCATCTTAAGCTTAAACAGCCATGACTCATGTGAAGACGTTACTGCAACTGTCACCACATGTGATCATCAGAAGGTTCCAAGGACAGTTGTCAGGGGGGAGGACAATTTAGCGTTTGTACGCAGTTTGTATGGAAATGCGTGAGAGACGCTGATGCCCAGACCCTTCCTTTCACTGGTGCAGAAGGGGAAGAGGAAAAGATGACAAGCGACCTGCGTACATGTTCCAGCTAACTGACAGCCGCGCCCGCCTTGGCCCCGGATTTCTTGCCGGCTCTGTGTGCTCTCACTGTGCCAGCTGTCTTTTGACTCTCCTTAGACTGTAAATTTCCTGTTGCTTTAGAACAAAAAGTCATTTATAGTGGGCCTTGGAATTGTTCTAGTGATTTGCTTTGCCAAATGTTTTTATGAGCATTTTAATGAGACCTTGCTTTAGCAGATTTCAAAACCTGCTTGCAGTTTGCCAGACACTCTCCATTACTGACCTGAAAGTGTGAGATGCGCAGGAAAGGTTGCTAAAGTGGGATTGTCAGTAGTCAGTAACTCGTGCTGAAAGGTAAAACTGGATTTTAGGTACAAGCATCATTTTTTTAAAAGCTGTGTAGGATTTCAGGAGGGGACACCATGTTTAGTTCTTGATTCAAAGCCCGGTCCTACTAAACAGAAGTTAGCCATGTTCACTCCTGCAAGCTGCAGTTTGCACATGTGCAGAACAGAGATGAGGCCCTCGCCTCGTAGCAGTGGTGTGAGCATTGGACGCCTGCAGGAATGACCCTGATGGAGACTGTCATCTACACATGAAGAAACAGAACCCAATTGGAAGTGACCCAAGAATTCAGCCTAGAGCCCAGTCCCTAGGTTTTCATTGTCCTCCAACCCATGCCCTGTCTCCTGAGGTTCTTGGCTGTCTCCCCAAGCTGTTCTTGCCAGAGAATTGTCTGTTCTTGCCACATGGATGGGTTCCCTGGCAGAAATGGTAACCCATGAGGGCAACTGTTCCTGGGGTTGGCATCCTGAATCTAAGCTTGAAGAGATCAGCGAGCAAGTTCCACTAAGAGGCCACCCTGGCAGTTCTGTTAGGCACAGAGCCCTGCCACGCAGCAGCTAGGTCCTGGCTCATCACCATGTGTGCTTACAATAGTAAAACTACAGAAACAGGTCAGGTGTGGGAGTTCAGCTGTCCCCACCCACTGAGGGCAGGTTACTTCGATGCCTTGGGGCCTGAGCTGGGAGCTTCCCTCTTAGCTTTGGGGAAAGTGGCCTTCTGCTGCAGCCTTCTCCCACTTGCTGCGTGATGGACTTTCTGTTATACTTTTCTGTGAGCTCTCGTGTGTTTTCTAGGCCAAAAGAAGCGGGGGCAGGGTGGGTAGGAGTGTGACATGTCTGGGAGTCAGCTCTCTTAAAGCTCCAGAGTGCCCTTCCACAGTGATGACAACCACAGATGAATGTACCACAGTGGTGCCAGGCCATTTTCTGCTCAACAATGAGACTCTATCCCTCCAGATTTGACACACATCTTCCCCATTCCCTGAACACAGTAGGCCCATGAATTTACCCTTTCCTTGAGAAGGACATCTCACTCCATCACCACACAGGGCATTGGTCCGTGTCCTTGTCATCTGTCCTCTGTCCGAGGGCTTTCTTTGTCCAAAAAGAAATCAAAAATAGAACACTAAGATCTTTTGAAAATGTTGTTTTTGTTACTTTATAACTATGTGTGTTGGCGTGGGCGTGCGCATGCAGGTGCCCTCAGAGGCTCAAGTTGTCAGATCTACAGATGTTGTGAACTGCCTGACGTGGGTCCTAGGGAAGAGTAGTACATGCCCACCTGTCACAGCTGTGCGTCTCTCCACAGCCCTCACACCCTCGATTGTGTGCCATTCTGTCATCCTGAGAGATTGTCTGCCTTTCACTCCAGCCCACCCCTTCTCCCCCTCTTCCACAGAGCTCTGCCCTGCACAGCGTGCCCTTGCCTTCACAGGTTCGGGACTTCTACTACACTGACCTCTGCCCCTCCAAGTAGACTGCCCTTCCCCTCCTAGCCCCAAATACTACAGAGCATTGTCACCTCTGCCACGAAGCCTTCCCAGATTTTCCTCAACCAAGCGGGGAGCATTCCTCATGAATGTAGCCTGTTTCTTCTAATGTTTTTTAATTAAAATTAATTTGTAGATCTATTGTCCTCCTGCTACATAGAAAGCCCTCTGTGCTGAGAGATCGGGGTGGTTTACTTGTAAACCCTCAGTGCCTATGAAGGTGTCATACCACCCCTCATGGGGAGCTGTGAAAGGGAGAGAGGCGTGGTTTTCTGTCTGAGGAGCGATAACGTGACGTGACCTAGAAGCCCACATAGATGTCCACAGGGAGAGAATTGGAAAGAGAAAAGGTTTCTGAAAAAAAAAAAAAAAAAAAAACAGAACCAAAAGCAGGAGCAAGTTGTGGCGTTAAACTTGGGGACCACTTTAAGGAGCAGGAAGTAGAGTGGGTGCTCTCTGCCTCTCTGGGCTTTCGGCTCTTCCATGAATGCTGGGATGAGGGGGTGCCTGCTGGGGACTGCTGTGATCCTCTCACAGAAAGGGCCCTCGTTTCACCAGGCATTTGGGTTATTTAAGGTTGGAGAATGCCCAAGGAACAAGAAGCCCAGAGGACCCTTATGCCCATTCCAGCACAGAGAAGGTGTAGGGAGGGGGCAGACTGCATGCAGTGCCCTCTCCTTGCACCGCCATTTACGACTTCCCTCCATACTGACTTCTGACAGCATCGAGCAGCCTGACCTGTTTCTATGCTGCATGTGGCTGGAACCACATGGGGCAGACTCAGCTTTCTTCCTTTGTGGCTGGCTTCTCTCATTCAGCCTTGTTTACCATCCACCCATCACTGCAGGTGTTTAAGCTTGTTCTTCGCCATATTCTTTGTGTACACGAAATCCATTGAGTGGCTCTCCGTGCCCAGTGGAGCTGTTCCATTTGTGACCGGCTTTGACTCGTGCTTCAGTGAGCTTTCAGATCCCTGTGTGAATGAGGCGTACACTCCCTTGTGACTACCCCTGTCTGAGAAGATAACAATATGTAAATGTTCTGTTTGCGGGGTTGCAAATGGAATTCACATTTCCATTAACTGACTGGCATAACGTATTAAAACAGAGTGCACAATCCCACCAGCCTGCTGAGTTTCAGGAAGATGGTCCTGGCTGTGGCATCTGTGGTGCCTGCAGTGTGGTTTCAGTGTCGCCCTCAAGCAGGCCATGGGAGAGAAGGGTGATAAATGGTGATGCCCCAGGTTCTAATCCCACCCCTGTCAGAGCAGCACCCTTGGGTCTGCTGGGTTAGCGTTGCCATTGTCAGGATCTCTGGGTCAAGCCCAGTGGTCTCATAGTAGGACGTCGGAGAACCCAAGAAAGCTCCCATCGTCCCTCAGTACATATTAAGCAAGGCTTGAGTGGACAGTTGCTGGTGGGCTTCTGGAGAGGGAAGCACTGAACGTCAATGGAACCAGTACAGGCCAGCTGGTCCTGTGGCTCTGAGGAGACAGCTACCGAAATAGTAGCTGTAATGAAAGAACGATCTTGGGTCGTTGGAGTACTGCTCCCTCCGGGACTTACGGGCAGCTGTGCGGCCAAAGACAGGTGGGACTCCTCAGCGTCCCCTGGGAGTGGTGGGGTGAGTTGGACGGGAAAGTAGCACCAGGGCAGGTCTTCAAGAACAGCTGTGTTTAGAGACAGGAAGCGGGGCAGGCTCGGTCTGAAACATGAAGACATGCTGTCCCAGATTGCTTTCTGTGGCTGTGATAAAAACACTACAGTTATGAAGTAGCAGCGAAATAATTTTGTGGCTAGGGTCACCACAGCATGAGGAACCATATTGAAGGGTCACAGCATTAGGAAGACTGAGAAGCACTGCCTTAGAGAGACACTGCCTATGGTTTGCCCACAGGCTAATGAGCAGCTACCTTTTACAGAACAGTCCCACATGCTAAGGAATGGTGTCACCCCCGGTGGTCTGTGCCTCCCTGCATTAATTGACAATCAAGGAAATGCCCCACAGATAACACTCACAGGCCAATCTGATAGAGGCAGCTCATCCTTTGAGGCTCTTTCCAGGTGTGTCAGACTGACAGACCGGGCAGGCTGCCCTCGCCGCCTCAGCGCTCCCCCCCCCCCCACCTTCCGCCAGCAGGAGTTTGTCAAAACTTCAAAGCTTCTACTTTGTCTGGAATCTGATAGAAGCCCCTTCTCTCCCTCGCCCTGTGTAACAGATTTCACATGTGTGTGTCATTCCCTCAGAGACAGCTGTAGGTGTGGGGGTTTTGTTTTTAACCCCCATGGACAGCACTCTCTCTCCAAGATGCTCATTTGCCTTAGAAATCGCCCAGTACATAATATCATCCTGCCTCACCCTTGTGTAGCCCAGTCGCCAGCTAGAAAGGATTTCAGGAGAAGCTAAGTGATGGCCTCCTGCACCATCAACCCCACAGTCCATGGCTCCGTCTTCTTAGTGAGCTGCTGTGTTACTGTGCAGTTTAGTGACATTTATAGTCTTTATCTTGACCTTGGGACAACATATATATGTAGTCAAAGCTTCTCCTGGGCTCTGGGAGTTCCAAACAGAGGAAAGGAAAGTGCAGGATGCCTATGTTGTCCTGTATTAGAGACGAGGACTCTAGGTTAGGCCAGAGGGAAAAGGAAGTACCTTGTCCAAGGCCACAAGGCAGAACAGTCAAAGGAACCTGCTTGTTACTAAGCAGTCCTGGTATCTCCTAGGCATATGGCTTTCAAAGAGGCGTGCCCATCAGAATCACGCACAGCTTTCCCAGAATGCACCTGGGCCAGGTCCTATCCCCTGATGCTCTGAGTTTCCAAGAATAGGGTGAAGTTGGAACTTGAGTGAACTGTAGCATTTATTTAAGTGACTCTGAAAGATAAGAATATCCTCCTAGATGCTGGGTATTGATGCCTTTTTTTTCATGTTACAATATCCTTTGGTACTTTATGGAGAAAAGAAGTTAGCTTTGGTCCCAGTTCTGAAGCCTGGAAGCCCAATATTTTGTGTCTCTATGGGTGACATCAGGTGAGAACATCATGACATGTGTTATCACGGTAGCAGAGATGCGCACAGGAAGCCAGGCCTGCTTTTTTATGACAACCTGCTTTCAAGGGGAGTAGCCAAGGCTCTGTGAGAACTACATTAATTCCTCCCGAGGGAGGCATGCCCCCAGTTACTTCAGAGTCTTTCCCCAGGCCTCATAGCGCTGCCATGTGGGGACCACGCTTCTTACAGGTAGTCCTTAAAGGGGCCACACTCAAGTGTATCCAGTCCAAGCAAATGAGCTGATTTCGGGGGGAGGGCAGACACTTCCTCTGTTCACATCCCTGGGAAACTCCTGAAAGTGAAACCGTGCTAATATTTAAGAAGGAAGCCCTTTGATAAGCTACTTGGATATAGTCTCTTGAGGCAAAATATACATAACTAAAAGTCTGGATTTTAAAAATCATCTTCAGTAAAATTAATTTAGCATACATTTGCATGTTAAGTTCCAGATGTTCACACAAGCCTACCAAAAGAAATTAAACTAAATTTTAGTAATTAGTTGACCCCGCCCAGTAGAGGTAACATTCAAGAGAGTATTTTGTATTTTAAAATATGCTGTGGATTTGATCCAGCTTCCCAGAGCAGAAATTCAAGAAGAGGAAGGGAGGAAGGGCCCTGGGGTGAAGAGCAGCATCTGCTGTCAAGCAGACCTGCTTCCCAGCATCAAGCAGAGAATGGTCCCTCCAGCCCAGGAAAGCATAAGCACATGAGGACCAGGAGTGACAGGCATGCAGACTTAGGATGCTGGCCCAGACAGTAATGGCTGTGCAGTTCTCCTGAAATCAGCCCTGTGTGTCTACGGATAATATACGCACGGTATTTAAAGAATCTCTGAAAATGCCTCCAGATCAGGCAGCATCTGCTTCCACCAACAGAAGTGACTTGGGTCACAGACAGGCAGATACTGCTTTCCTGTGACCTTGCTCATCATTGAATCCCTGGGCTCATCATTGGCCAGAAAAGCGTACCGATACATGAGTAAGTAGAAGGACTGATGCCGTAACTCTCAGGGTTAGCTTCTTGCTGTGGTTCCTAACTGGTATTTGATTAGAATCAGTGCTAAATAGTTTCCATAACTTAAACTTTGTCCAGTGGATGATGCATTTGGGGAAGCATTCACTGGAGGAAAGCTTGGGTGATGTGACACCCTCCCTTCTGGAAACTACTTGTTCTGAGAGCCCCCACTCAAAAATCCTGTGAGGGAGCCTCGTTCTGCATTCCCTACCCCTCCTCCTAGTTCAGTGAATAGCAGTCACAGGGCTTTGAAGGTGGCTTGTTTTGAGACACTCTCTAGGCCTGTCTGGCCTCAATCTCACAGAGAGCTCTGTGCCTTGAATGCTGGGATTAAAGACATGTACCACCACACCCTCCCAGCTTCTGGTGTTGCAGAGGCTGGGGTCAGAGTGGCAACTTCTCAATGCACCTTTTTCTAAGCAGCTGCCTCAGTTCCTGCAGTTGTAAACTGGGATGAATAGTAACAGCTTCATACACTGTTAAAAGGATGAAGTAATTGTGTTGAGCCCTAGAAAACAACCATCGCAAGCATAGGTACCGTAGAAGCACATTCCATTATCAGACCAAAGCCTCCCATCTGCAGTGGTGTGTGGACAACACTTAAAACCCTCTAGAATTCCTGGCACTGGCAGGAAGTACATTTTGGAATAGCTTCCTCTTACATGCTTTCTGAGTTCTATGGCTTTAACTGCATTCCAGAAGCATTCCCTTCCTTCCACTCTGGCTTTTCTGACACCATTGCCCCTTCTCTGCTCTTCTGAAAATGCCCTGTAAGGTAAGCACTCTCCTTATCTTGTTTTATGGAGGATCTAGGAGATTAATCTGGAGATTAAGCGTCTTCACACCTTTCTGCAGTGAATATCAGGGCTGAGATTTGAACCCAGTTCTGTCTGACTGCCGTACCTTACCATGTTGGCTGCCCCTAAACCTCCCTTGAAAAGAATCTGCCTGAGCTTCTCTGCCTCTCACTTGTCTCCCGTCTGAGGTTGTCAACTCATTTTTCCATCAGCCCCTTCGACCTGTCACTTGTGCCAGGAGACCTTTGGTGGCCCCGTTTCACTGAGAAAGTCACTCTAGGTTATTCTGTACTGTTCTTGCCATTTTGGAATCCATTTTCCTCTTCCTCTCCACCTTTAGTGACAGTCCTTCGAGGATTGATTCATCTCAGTCATCTGTATGGTCAGCCTGCTCAAGCCCTCGCTGGCTGCTCCATTTTCCAAGTTCCTAGCTCGTACCTCTGGATGTTTCATTGTCACTTATGCCCCTCCCCGTGGGAGCATACGTCACTGATCTAGTAGCCCACCCACTGTAGACCATGCTCAGTGCCAGATAGCAGTCGTCAGGGTCAGCGAGCTACACAGAGTCTAGTCAGGCCCTCCCAGGCAGATCCTTGCTAACCATCTAGCCTGTCCTCTCAAGGTGCTGGCTCCATTCAAAACAAGACAGTGGTTGCATGTCCTCTGTAATCCAAATGGACACAGCAGAGTCTCATTACCACCTTTCGACTCTTTAGGGGTGTTTGGGGGTGAGGGGCCTGTTTGGATGCACTCATGAGAGGCAAACTCCTGTTTACTTAGCAGTGGTAGACGGCATGCCCTCAACTTCATGTGGATCAAAGGCGAGGTCTTTAAAGTTAGAATCCTCATTCTCTCTCTTTTGCTCTGCCAGCTGGCCAGGAATGGTGGTTGAACAGCTAGCTACACTGTAGACAACATCTAGGATAGGTAGGAGATCTCCTTACGAACAGCATTCAGCTCTGCTAAGCCAGGGAGATAACAAGACAAAGCACTGAGGTCCCCAGGGAAGGTTGGTGGGGACAACACTCAACTGGTCACACGGATACGAAGGAAAGTTTCTGGGTTCCAGTATGGAAAGAATCACAGACGACTTTATCATGGGTAAAAGTGAAGCCCCCAACTTAAGCAAGTGGGCTCTCCTGCCTCCTTCCTCAGTCAGACTGGTTGTTCCCTTGCCACTTTTCAGGCTGTATGGAGGCTGTAAACAGCCGCGCTTAGCTGTGGGAGATAGCATCAGGAGTATAATCACGTTTGTTTAAATGAACTTGCTGTTTGTTTAGTTCATAGCCAGGTCTTCCTGCTGTTGATGGCTCTGCTTTGAGCCTGTCCACAGTAGTGAGTGCGTCCTAAACTTTAGGGGCCTAAGAATCGGCTGGGGACTTTGTTTCTTTAGAAAATAAAGTGGTTCCCAACCTTTCTAATACTTTAACCCTTTACCAGAGTTTCTCATGTTGTGGTGAGCCCCACCCATAAAATGACTTCATTTCTATTTCAGAACTCTAACTTTGCTGTGTTATAAATTGTAATATAAATATCTGAGATATAGGAATCTGATATGCAGCCCCAGGTGGGGTCATAGCCCACAGGTTGAGAACTGCCAGTTTAGATTTCTTTTTAATTTTGTGTGCATGTGCATGTGTGGGTGTAAGTACATGTGAGTGTGTGACCTACAGAATTCAGAAGAGGATATCAGAACCCTTGGAGCTACAGATATAAGGGGTTGCAAGCCTTTCCCTCTCCCTTCCCATGCTGGTAATGAGCTGAACCGAGAGTCTGAGCTCTTAACCACTGAGCTCCTCCAGACCCTCACCTGCAGTGGTTGGCGGGGGCTTCTAGGACACACAATGACAGCATCCGTCCCAGTTCTGATTCAGTGGGTCTGGGTTGGAATCTAAGAAATTTTCAGCTAGTCCTGAGATTGCTACTGCACATGTGGAAAGCACAGCCGCTGTATGAGAAAACACCCTGGCTGGAGTCTGTTACCCTTTGTGGCTCCTTCCTCTCACAAATGTCTAATTCCACCACCGCGCAGAACAGTGAGAACTACTCTTACACCATTTGGAAGTGCTGCCATTATTATAGTAGTGTGTGTCATGTAGTAGTCTCGGGGCAGGGTTGTGCCTTTGTATGTATCCTTGTGTGTATATGAGTAGAAGCCAAAGTGAGACAGCACCACTCTTTGCCATAATGTCTTGAGACAGAGTCTCTCACTGAACCAGAAGGTCACCAGTTCAGCTAGGCTGTCTGACCAAAGAGCTCTTGGGATCCACCTGACTAGGGGCTAAAGGCACATACAGATTTTTTCTTTTTAATCTGGGTGGTAGGGATTTGAATTAAAGTCCTTGTCTTAGTTCCTTTCCTATTGCTGCAACAAAACACTTTGATCAAGGAAGGTTATAAAAGAAAGTCTTTAATTGAGCTTATCATTTCAGAGAATTAGAGCGGAACTCATGGTGGTAGAGTACAGTCATGGCGCAGGAACAGCTGAGAGCTCACATCTTGATCCACAAGCAGAGAGAGCTAACTAGGAATGGCGTGGGTGCTTGAAACCTCAAAACCAGCCCCAAGCCTCAAAGCCAGCCGTCCTCTCAACAAGTGACACCCCTCCAACAAGGCCAGGCCTCCTAATACTTCCCAAAAACTGCTCCACCTAGAATCGAATATTCAAACAGAGGAGCCTGTGGAAGCCCTTCTCATTCAGAGACTACACTCCTTGCCCTGGAGAGCAAGCACCCTCACCCAGCGAACTATCCCCAGGCCCAAGATGGTTGTGTTTTTTTGTAGACCCTTTGGGGCTATCCTTAGTGCATCTTGTGTTTATACTCCTAACAAAAATGTTATTGATGAAATGACAGTAATTTCTTTTTTAGGGGCGTTGTAAGTAGCAAATAAAAACGTGATATAAAGCCTTCAACACAGTGTGAGCTCAGCATCAGAGATTGATGGGTGACAGGGAATGGAGAAAGGACAGAAAGACATAGTACAGAAAAGCAGGGACAACCCCAAACCTTATTCTCTACATGTGAATCTAGGAAGTGGGCTTATTGTACACAATTGAACAAGGAGGTAGATTTTAGCTAATCTAGGTAGGTGGTCTCTGTAGGGGAGCAGTTTCAGGCTGCAGTCATCCTGGAGGAGGAAGCTGTGGTTGATAGTTTCTGCACACATTGTTCTGTCTTTAGTAAATACTCCCACGTGAACCAGAGGCAGGCTTTGCCACTCTCACAGATCTGAGGCATCGTGGTCCTTTACATAGCTCTGCTCATGTCAACATATTAAGTCAAACCTTCCTCTGCTCTCCACATTACTGCTTTTCCACACTGTAAAATTATTTCATTCATTTATTCACTTTTATATAAACATGTGAGATGTTTAGCTATCCTAAAGCAGCCGTGAAAATGCAAACAAATCTTTTCTGAGCCACTCTTGGTGTATTAGGTAGCAGGTAAAACTTGTTCGTAAGCATTGTTTCTGGGGTTAACTAAACATTTGTCTGGACAGATGGATGGAGCATGGTCCAGCACGAAAGGGCAGGGGCTAAAGCACTACACTGCTGTAGGTTGCAGGGCACCGTCTCACGAACCTGCCTCAACAGCTGAACACTTGTTTGGCTACCTCACATGGGTACACAGTAGCATGGCCCTTGGAACCTGGGTGCCATCTCATACTGGAGGTGAAAGTTCAGAGTCAACATTTTTGTCCTAATCAAAAAATGGGAAAACCAAGAATTCCACAGGCTTCTAAAGTCTGTGCCAGGAAGCATAGCAGTAGGTAGTCATTGGCTCAAAATGGGCAGTTTTGCAGGATACAGATGGGAAAGACCAGCAAGATATATCCTGTTTCTAAGATAGCAACTATCAGACATGAAAACACCCTCAGATAATGGTTTTCACACTAGCTAATGTATAGTTGCTGTACTGTATGTCATAAACTAACCCAGGTATTAATGGAGGTCTCTTTTTCTGCATTGGTCACTGTGAAGGAGAAGGCAGAACAGGGTGCTCAGGACATTGATTTGATGTTGGAGAAATAAGGACTAAAATCTGTAGCTTTGTAATTTGGGTATTTCTGTAACTTCTTGACCTGTCTCTATGGATATGATGAATCCAGCTTCTAGGGATACTAGGTAAACCTGTATCTGCACAGAACACTGAGCACTACTTACAGTCACTGGTACATGGTAGTAAAGACATTTAATCATTATTTTACAGTGTTTATATAAAACCAGTTATGTAACAATATGCACTCACTAGCAAATAGTTAATCATACATAGCTTGCCCTGCCTACCCTTTGCATGCATGGGTCAGGCCCTTCAGAAGTCCTTGAGCCCCTGAGCTATATGCATATATAGCAGGAATTAATTAATAAAAGGGATGAGTCGCTGCAAGTAAAAGTAGTTAGGGAAGCTTTCTTTGAAGTGGGTAGCAATGTAAATAAGAACCTAAAGCAAAAGAAATTTTAAATAGAGCTAAGAAGCTGGTGGAAACTTTGAGTGGAGGCTCAGGACTTGAAAACCTAACCTAGGAAGCCAAGGACTTGAACGTTACAGCAGGGCACTGTTTCTGTGTAGTAATAAAAAAAATACCAGGCCTGAACCCCAGAATCAGCTCAAGTCTTAACCTAGAAGCTTCTTAGCTGTTTCTTGACACATGCTAATGTCTTGTATGAAACTAGAAATAAAATGGAACCTCCTGGGGTTATTGTGAGGGCTTAGGACACTGCCCCAAGAGGTGTATCTGTCACCTAGTGCCTGGCGTTTGGCACATGTTCTATAGAAACAGTTTTCTTCTGTGATTATGAGTTTTATGGATGCAGAATTTTGAGAAGGCCTTGAGTACAAGCCCTTTGGACTTTTTGAGGGGCCCTCTGGGAAACCCCTAGATCTTGCTTAAGTCAGCTTTTCAGAGATAAAAGCTGGAACTGGACTGTACTGGTCAGGACAGATGAGTTTGGAAAGTGTTGTAACTATTGAACACTCAAACGCTGCTGATTCAATTAAGGTACAGTGGGCTTCAGTGATTCAGGACCCCAAAATGTAAACCATCTCAATAATTTTTATATGAACTCAGAAATAAACCATCTTGGAGTAGCAGATGACATGCTGGGATTTTCATTTATCCAACAGCAAAAGCCCTTGATGGCTCTGCTCCACCAGTACCTCAAGACAGCGTTGAAGACAGAGGGAGCATTGTCGAAAGGGTACCACTGTGTGTGGCAAGCACAGATTGTCTAGCGTTGTAGCGCTTTCCAGAAGGAAGTGTCCACAAACAGACTTAGACGTTATAACAAAGGAGAATGTCAACCAGTAGAACAATTCCATCCTGAAAGAAGTCAACCCTGTAGGCTACTGTCATCACGTAGAGAATCCTCCAGGGCTTAGTCAGAGCTCTGAAAAGTCGTGCGTAGACAGAAAGCAGCTTTCTTCTAAATTGACCCATTTTAATTCCAGGCGGAAGTAAAGATGGGCAGGAGCCAGAGGCAGAGTCTGGCCATCACTACTGGTATTTCAGGAAAGTCTTCCAAGGAAGCTTTTAAATTGTTTGTCTGGGCCCTGTTGCAGACCTCCTGAAGCCGATTTCTGAAGCAAGTGCCCCAGGTGTTCTTAGATGCGCTGGGAAGCCAGGGCCTTGCCAGAATGGAGCAGATCCTGCCCTCCGGATTTACTATGGAGATTGGCTAGTCCTCCTGGCTACTTCCCAGCACCTCAGCCCACACAGGATGTTGTAATCATCTATGTCCTTAGCAGTAGTATCACCTAGGAACCGAGGCGGTGGTCCTGCTCTCCTTAACCTTTCCCTTCTTGTAAATTAACTCCATGCCACACGGCTGCTCACACTGCTGTAGGCCCAACTGTGTGAGTGTAAGGCCAGCTGACACAGGCCACTCCTTTCTGCTAGTTTCACCCTGGACTCCTGTTCAGGACAAGCCTCCCAGGGTGATGTGGACAATAACATCTTGAGAGCCTTGTAGGCAGAGCTACAGTTCCACCATGTGAGATCTTAGATTATATATCCTATCTGCACCATTTGAAAAAGAGAAGTGATAAAGGGTTAGGGCTCCTGATGTTGCTAAGGAAAGGAAATACAGGGATGTGTGCATCAAGTACAGACGAACTGCTGAGTTATCAGAATTAACCATGTGAACTTCCTGTCTCTAGCAATGTTATTTGGAAACTTGCCTTAAAAGGCAAATGAAGGTCAACCAAAGAAAGATATTAGAGAAGAGCCTCACAGGTGGGCTCTGCTGAGACCTTGCAAGAGATGCTCTTCTTTCTGGCTGGCTGATTCTGACCTGTGCAAACATCTCTTAGAGATCTCTAGATGATCTTCCAAATCACTACAAAATACAACACCTTAGCCATACAGAATGCCTGTTCCTACTCTCCTGCAGACCACCCTATTCCTTCCTCTCCTTTTTCTCCCTCCAGACCGTCAGTATAATTGTTTGTAAGAGCTGAGTGGCGTGTGCAGCTTGGGCACAGGCTTGGCTTCCCTTGGCCCTCGCACCCATGACCTCAGCTAGGAAAAGGAGAAGGCGAGTACTGAGATGCAGCCCTTCCCCTGTTGAAGTCTAGGAGTCTGAGGTGGTGAGCAGTGATAGCAGGGCAGTAATAGAAATCATAGCTAATTTGCAAGCTCTTAAAGGCAGGTTAATAATTCTGTGTGACTCATACTTCAGTGACAGCCAACAGAAAGTACTCTGCTGCAGTCTGTGTAGTCATTGAAAGGCAGAGCAGGCTCTCACTAGAATCCCTAGGAAGGACTCCGAACCTAGAGTTGAGCCCAGGGTTCAGTGTGAAGTGCAGAATCAGAAGGCTGCCCTGCCATGTGGCCGCTCTGTAACTGACTGGTGACTAGACTCTGGGACAGCACACCCCTAACCTCCTCAAACAGCAGCCTGCCCTCCACCCTTCTTGTCTGCCAAAATTCCTGTCACTCTCACCTGCCAGGTCATTTTTAAATGCTTTGACCACTGTTCTGGTAGTAAGAGAACCTAGGTGTGGCCCTTTGCTATGACTACCATCCAGTTACCACAGGCCAGAGCTTAAGCAACAACAGTTTGTTTTTTATTGTTTCTGAAGATTAGAAATCCAAGATCCACATGTTGGCCTACTTGCCTCTCCTTTGTAAACCTCTAGGCCCAGATTTCCCTTTCTTATGAACAGTGTCCTGTGGAATAAGGGTCTGCTCTCATGGTCTCAGTTTAACTGTTACCTCTTAGAAGACCCTGTCTTCAGATACAGTCATATTCTGGAAGTGCTGGGGTTAGACCCTCTGCATATGAATTTGAAGTGGGGAACGTTCTTGTTAATTCCTCCCATTGACATTGGGACATAGTTACTGCTTCTAGCCCTGCAGCTCAATGAGTTATGCCAGGAAGACGGCAGAACTCTGCCAAGCACCAGGAACTACATAAGGTAGGAACTACAGAGTGTGGTGCACACCACACAGTATCTTATAGGAGGATACAGGTACTAAACACTCTGAAAATCATTCTTGATATTTGTTAGTCTACATGCTTTTTCCCAGTGGTAGGGATTAAAGCCAAGGCCTCTCTTAGGCTAAGCAAGCATCCTAGCAATGAACCATAACTATACTCAGCTAATATCTGGTACTTTTAACAGTCCTTTGAAATAGTAAAGTAGTATTGTCTTATTTTTTTTTCCATGAGAAAATCAAAGCTTAAGTAGTTAGCAAGTCTTACACAAGACCTTTGCCAGGAAGAACACGAGACCTTGTTAACCCTGGAACTGCATGCAGAACAACATCCAAACTAGCAGCTGCCCATCAGATTCAGCTCAGTTGTCCATTTTTCTAGACACCCTCCTTCTAGAGTGAAATACCTATCTATCCATCCATCTATCCATCCATCCATCCAAGACAGTCTCACTGTGTAACCTTGGCCAGCCTTGAACTCTGAGATGTCTGTCTGTCTCTGCCTCCTGAGAGCTAGGAGTAAAGGCTTACACCACTGTGCCCCGCTGAAATCTCTCTTTTTCAAATAGTCACCGTCAATTCTAAGTTAAAACACACACTGTGCAGTGAACGTGGGCCCAGTCACACCATCTGATGCTGGCATTAGCCTTCTGGTTCTGATCTGAATGGCAAAGGCTCATGAGGATGAAGGGCTGTAGCAGCCTGCTCTGTACTTCCCTGGGCTTAGGCTGTTGCTACCTCATCCCATAGCTTTGTAATTCTCCAGCAGTGATCTAATCTTGGTCCACACCAAGAACGTGGGCCTGAGCCCAGCATTTAGTAGTATGCAGATGTACAGTGTGTTGAGAGAATAGTGTGGATCCATGGCCCATCTCCCACAGCCCTAAGAAGCAGGTCTTCTTGTCCATCTTCTATAGACAGCATGGAGAGAGCAGAGTAAATGGAAGGCTGCTCTTTTGTTACAGCCACAGAAGGATGTTTGTTCTTGGAAGTTGCTTCGCCCCAGTGATTAGCTCAGGGCCAGGCAACTATGACTTGTCATTCAGACTACAGGCTTCTCTGTTCCTTCTGCTGAGAGTATGCTTGGTGACACCTTTTATGCCCACTCTCCTCTCTGGCTCAGGTCCTCTTGACACAGATTTAAATGCCTGTGTTTCCCTAATGGAACATCTTGTTCCTCGGAATTTCTAAGAACCTAAGAATTTAGGCAAACTGTAGCATCAAAACCAGTGTAAACCATTTGACTAGCTGAACGCTCCACGTTTGTTCCATTGTATTGCCCATATATGAAGCAGAAAAGAAACAATAGCCAGGTTTCGTCAGATGGACATTGGCTCAAGTTCTTGAGTTTTGACTCTACTGGGCAGAATGGAGTACTGGGATTCTAGACTATACCCACCCCCCAATACTGACTCTAGCCTTTGCCTATAAGCTACAGAGATTGTTCTTTACCTACTCCTGGATGCAAAAGTGAAGCCTGCTCTGGCTGTGGGCAGGATAAGTCTTGTGCCCCAGGAAGCTATGCAAGGCAGCCAGCAAGCCCCTACGCTGGTTTGCCGAGTGTCAAAGGTGCTACCAGCGAAGAGCCACATTGTGGCACATTCTGCAGTGACGCCAGTGTCCGTGAGTCACCTTAATTGGAATAGTGCCCTTTCTTTGTGGCAGGTAGGAAGGGCGACTTCCAGAAAGGAAAGCCTCACAGGCAGCATAGAGCACATAGACTATGTCACCTGGAAGCCAGTCTTCCTAGTCCCAGTTGACTCAACTTTAAAACAACAGTAATGACCCCATGCAGGGTTGTAACAAGGCTTCCTGAAATGCTGTATAAAAGCAACAAGTAAGCTCCCAGTTTCCATGAGGATGCCAGGTCGGATTTACCCTCGAGGCTGTGCTTGGACAAAGCAAGCTGCTGCATAGGCTCTCCTGCCTGGGATAGAAGGATGGAGACATCCCCGGTTGTTTTCCCAGTCTTTTTGTTGTCTGTCCCAGGACATTAGTTGAGCTTTTACAAAGTATCTGCAAGGAGGAAGATCATATCCTTCTCCTAGGGCTGCTCACAAGTATCCCATTGAATTGACTTCCCAAAGCTATTGCTACAGAAATACAGTAGAAGAAGCTCTTTATATTTAAGGATGAGGCGAAAATGCTTTCATCTCTAAAGGTTAACTAGTTGTCTAGGTAGGATTATCCCTGTACCAGCAGAGAGGAAGGAACATGTTGCATTTGAACTGAGAGACTGAGAAGGGTGACAAGCAGTGTGGCAAGGTTGGACTCCCCTGAGGCAGAAAGGGAAAACATTTAATTACTCCCTCAGTGCCGCCTCCGTGAGGGTGGGCATTGTGTCTCTCTACTGCCCTGCCTCAGCACACCCAGCCTGGTACCACCAGTAATGCCTAACTGAAAATTTGTTGCTCAGTGTGGTACCTTAAACCTATCATTCCAGCAGTTGGGAGGGAGGACTCACAAGTTCGAGGCCAGCCTGAGACAGACAGGCTGTACTTATAAAACCTTGAGAAGGTTGGTGTTTAGAAAAAAACACTTACCTCTTGAGACCCTGCCTCAAAAAGGGGATAGGGAGTTGCTAGGCCCACCATGGTAGCTTGTACCTCCAGTTCCTGCTATTTGGGAGGCTTCAGCAGGAAGATTGCTTACACCTAGGAGACTTGAGCCAGCCTGGGCAACAGAGTAAAGACACCCTCCCCCTCCCCACCTCTCACCCCCATTTCTAAGAAGGGGGAAGGAAGAGTTGAAAGAAAAAAAGCGAAAGTATGGTATGGACCACTGAGGGCCTGGGAACCAGCAGTATCCCCCTTTGGAAGGGGAATGGGAGTACGTTCAGGTCCAGTGAAGGAGCAAGAGAGGCCTAAGCTGGCAAGAATAAATTGTGAGCCTGGCAGTAGTGGTGCACACCTTTAATCCCAGCACTCGGGAGGCAGAGGTAGGTGGATTTCTGTGAGTTCGAGGCTAGCCTGGTCTACAAGACCTTGTTACAGGTCAGGTTCCAAAGCTAAAGTAAAACCCTGTCTCAAAGAAGAGAGAGAGAGAAAGAGAGAGAGAGAGAGAGAGAGAGAGAGAGAGAGAGAGAGAGAGAGAGAGAGAGAGAGAAGAATGAATTGTGGATTGCTGTTTTTAATCTTTTTTCTTTTGTTTTGGCTTACAAGCTAGCTGGTTTAAATATTAGCTATAACACGTGGGGAAGGGGAGACGTCCTCTCCTTCTGGGTATCTACACTGAGCAGGGTCTTCCTAGGCTTTTATAAATAGAGCTTGACTTGGGATTGTTTGCCGATGGCCACACCGGTAGGAGCAATGGATGATGTTGTCCCTATGTGACCTCTTCTTCAGTTACAAGAAAATTTTCCCTGGCTCTGGAAACTGCACCCTGAAGGCTGAGAGAAAGAGAGAGCTTGGCATTGTTTTCATGCAAAGGGAATGTAGAGAAACCCTGGGGGTGCCGTCTACAAACCACTGACCATTCAGAAAAGCAGTCATGGTCACCTCCAGCCAGCCAGCAGCTGGAAGGAGAGTCCCTTTTCCTAGGCTGCAGGGACAGACTTTGTCACCATCTGCTGTGCATCAGGGCCGTGCACTCTGCAAGGTGAGGTTGCCATGCCTTGATGGCACTTTAGACACCTGATTAATAGATCCTGGCCTGGCCTCTCCCTTGGGCAGGGCTGCGTGACTGGAACCTGGGGAAGAGACTGCTAGGCTGTGTACCGAATCAAGGTCACTTAAGGCCTCAGTCAAGACAAGTCCACCCTGTCCTGCCACACACTTCCCTCTCCTGTCTCCTGTACCTCTGCCCTACTGGGGCTTCCTTATTCCTCCAGTGTTCTGTTGGCTGTCATCATTCCTTTGGTTCTGTCCTGATAGTAATGTGGCAGAATTGCCGAAGGACTTATTCTAAAGGGCCCTGACTAGACCACATCAGTCAAACCCCTTGAGGTCCACTGACCAGGTGGGGAAGGGGTGGACAGTATAAGCAGGGGATTCTAGTGTTAGCAGCTGCAGTTTATGGAGCTTTATTGTTCTGGACCCCACACTAGATATGCGTTAGGGATTTGAATTTGCTCTACACTGCAAAGAAAAGAAAAATCTTTGAGGTGGATAATGGTGTCCTTATGTTACAAACAAAAAGATGAGCACACAGGTAAAATGTCCTACCTGGTCTCAACCTCCTCTGGAGCAGCAGTGGAGCATCCAGGCTTGGTGATTGGAAGCCCAACACCAAAGGCTTACTCCAAAGTCCTGTACACAGATGAGTGATGGGTAGTAAACCCAACATCAAGGCTTATTCCAAAGTCCTGCATACAGATTGACCTGTGTTTTAGTGTTTTAGTTTGGGATTTGCTTTTTTGAGGTAGTGTTTTTTTGTTTCTGTACAAATGTGTAAGAATGGACACCAGAAGGTCCGGCCCTCTCTGATCATTGACTCAGGCCTTGGAGACATCTGTGTCTATGTCTGGGGCACTCATGCGGTCCGTGTCGTCTGGTCTAAGCTTTGTATAGCAGCAAGCCCTCCCAAAGAATGAGTCAGCCTGGGTTTGCTGCTGGCGCCATGGTGCCCTAGACTGCTGAGTCCTCACATAGTGCCAGGGAGGCACACCTACTGCCCACCTGCTCCCGTGAGTCATGAAGCTGCCGCCCTCCTGCCAGCTCTGCCTTTTTCTCCAATTGCCACCACTCTGGGTGTGAATGTAACCATATATGGCAAAGGTACCGGGCAGGCTCTTGCCCTGGGCCTGTCTTCCTCTTGAAATGGTGCCATTGCCTAAGCAGAGAGGTCAAAGCTCAAGGGCCAGGCTCTTTCCACTGCTTTACATCAGGGGGTTGTGAAGACAAAGCAACAGGGCAGCTTAGACACCAAGGGCGCTACCAGAGAGGAGGAGCAACCCTCTGACATGTAAGTGCAGGTAACAACATGGCCACCAGGATGAGGCAGGAAGGAATAACATTTTACTATTTGAGACTATTGTACATTTGACATTACTATAGATATATCATGGAGAGTCCTTCTGCTGAAGCCCCCCCACCCCCGCTTTGCTTGAAAATAAACTGACTTGTTTGCCTCCCAAAAGTCTTACACTTGCTGCACATCTGATGACCCCTAGCATTGCCTTGTGTGCAAATTATTTCAGAGGAGAGCTTTCTCACCATTGCCCATGCCTTGAATTTTTCATCAGGCTAATAGAAATTAAGTGAAGCCTTTCATTATGGGGGTTGTGGTGATAGTAACACACTCTGCTGATAGTTGTTTGCTTCTGCCGTAGCTCCTTTAGCTACTGCAAGTGTGTGTGTGTGTGTGTGTGTGTGTGTGTGTGTGTGTGTTCTCTTAGAAAGTTCTTTAAAGGACACTTTTCTGTAGTATGTAGTATGTCAGTAAGCACACAGCTTAAACTGACAGATGCTAGATTTCTGCAGAAAGGTGCTCTAGGCACTCAAGTGAATGGTAGGCTGGCACATCCGGATTGTCACCAGAATGGCTGCAGGGCATTTCTGACTGGGATTGGGGAAATGCAGCCTTCCCCCTTCAAGTAACACATCTTAATAAATGTTTAAATAACCTAAAAGAACTGCTATTCACCTCTTAAAAATTCTCTCCAGATTTTAGGGAGACTAATCGTCAAAGATGTCCAGCAAGACGGCAAGCACTAACAACATTGCCCAGGCTAGGAGAACTGTGCAGCAGCTGCGGTTGGAAGCCTCCATCGAGAGAATAAAGGTGCGTGCAAAGGGCCTGGCAGTGTGTTCTGCACAGCTCCCCACCCTCCTGGATCAGGAACACGAGGCAGAGAAGATACAGCCGTATGCAGTTTGCTTCCTGCTTTTCCTGGAGCAGGCTGAGAATAATTTAGTTTTCATTTCCTACCTAGCACAGGTGTTATTCTAAAGCAGCCAAGGGACCAGTTATCTAAGCTAGCCCCCTGTCAAGCCCTAGACAACATTTCCTGAGAGCCTGCCTTTCCTGAGTGAATATGATCAAGGCTTGTAATGACTGTCTTCTGAGTGGGGACAGGATTCCCAGTGGAGGGCTAAGCACCCTTGTTATCTTCCTGGAATTTATCAAGTATTGCAGGTCAGCTGTCCGTCCGAATCCTCCTTCTGGAAACTGCTGTTTTTCAGTGTGTCACTTAGTGGCTACTCTGTGGCCCCGGATTTAGTAAAAGCTCCATTTCCAGACTCGGTACATTTTCTTAGTAGTTTGACTTTGAAGTAAGTGTCCCCCTGCATTCTGAGAGGACTGGCCAGTGAGAACCCTGGAATGTGTGGTTAATGTTCAGTTCTGTTTCCTGAAATTGAAGCAGTCACCTGATTGGAGATAGTCAGCTGTCTGGAAAGCGTGAGGTTCCTGGGGTGGCCCTCAGAGCCCTGGTCTAACCCTCCTGAAATCTCCCTCCAGACTCCCTTGATAGGACACAGAGTTCCACATGTAACACCAGAGGAAGGCACAGTTCCTTCCGGTGTCACACCAGAGGTGGTTAGTGCCTTCCTTTGCTAGTTTGTGCCTTTCACATTCCCGCACTAGATCACTAAGAGTAAATCTCAAAGCTTAGTCAGGTGTGGGCTCCACAATTCAATTCTTAAACTCTCTTCTGTGTTCCAGTCTCCTTTCTCTTGGAGAGAAACTAAAATGTAACTTTCCCTTGATTTACACACCTATCTTTCTTTGTTTTAACTTTTATTTTTAAACATTTCAAACTACAGAATGGCAAATATCCAAATACTTATTTTTTCATTTTTTATTACTAATTTTTTTGGTGAGGTGTGTGTGTGTGTGTGTGTGTGTGTGTGTGTGTGTGTGTGTGTGTGTGATGAATCAGTAAAGCACACATGTAGAGGCCAGGATACAGTATTTAGGAGATGGCTCTCTCTACCGTGTTGGTCCTGGCTGGGTGAGGAACTCAAGTCGTTGGATTGGCGGCAGGAGGCTTTACCTACTCCTTCTCTTCACAGCACTTTATTTACACTTGTTGCTGGTGAGCACAGTTAAATGTGATTTGCCTTTCTTTTTCTCTCAATGTCTCTCTTTTGTTCCACATTTATACAAAAAACCCTAGGGCTTATTCTTTAAGCCATTTGAAAACCCCTACAATTCAGGGCTCTATAAGAACGGTATTTAACCCTCAGTGTGTTTTATGGCGAATCAGGGCAGCTTGCTTCACCACGGTGTTGCCATCACTTAGAGTGGAGATTGGTTGTTTTGTTTCTAGTTAAATGTTTCTGTTAGCTTGCCCGTGAGGTATCCTCATATGATCATTGGATCGAGGCAGGTCTTACCTGCCAAGACCATTTCCCTTGTACCTGACAAGTGGTCAGAAGGCTGTACACTATGACACTGATTGTTGGGTTAGGATCCTTGTCAATGAAGTCTTCTCTTTCTTATTTGTGTCCTCACCAGGTCTCAAAAGCATCTGCAGACCTGATGTCATACTGTGAGGAGCATGCCCGGAGCGACCCTCTGCTGATAGGCATACCGACCTCGGAAAACCCATTCAAGGATAAGAAGACCTGCATCATCTTATAGTAGACCGGGAAGCAACCCCTCGCCTCTTAAAGCAAACCACGGCAGCAACCTGAAGAGATGCCTTCAGCTTACCCGGTAACCACAGCTAGTAACTAAAACACTCTTCTCTTGGAATAACAGACCCTGAAGTCTCTCTCTTCCAAGTTGTCCTTTCTTCGCCCTTTACTGATTTAATACAGAATAACAATCTTACTTTCTATTTGATAACTATGGTATCATATTGGGTTACTGTATAAGGAAAGCGACAGGGGAGTTGGGGAAGCTTGTCTTTTCAATACAAAGTTGATCAAGATATGTCAAGACCTAAACTGTCTAAGCACCAGTAAATTAAAATGTCAAGAATCACTCCGGTCCGAAACCTTTATATTATGTTCTTAATAAGACTTTTGCCAACCTGTCCCCTACACAGGGGGCCTGGAGAGGCAGGTGTCTGCGACCATAGCTTTTTGCACTCTTGCCACTCAGCACACTGAAACTTCCTGCTGGAAGATCAGCCCCTCTATCTGGAACTCCGTGGATGTAAAAGAACAGATTCTTAACATGTAATTTTTGTACAAAAAAAGGTAATGAAAGAATGTTGCAAAGCTCACATTCATCCTAATGAGCTGATCTTGTCTAATCTCCTCTCTTGGAATCACGCTGACCCCTTAGTCTGCAATAAACTGTGCCCATTAAAACGCTAAGACAAAACTGAAGGCCCTTTGCTGAGGTATTAGTTCATATCAGTCATTTGGGCTTCTGTGATTCTGAGGCTAAGAAAGGGAAAGAGGCCCTCTGGAGGACCCTGGGCAGCTTCACACCACGGCTCGTGATGCTTGCTGGATTCTGGGGGTGGCCACCTCAGAAACTTCCACCCTCACGGCTGGAATGCAAGAAGGAAGTGTGAGCCTCGCCTTGAGGAGAGCAGGACTGTGAAAACAGCTGCTTTCCTGGGCCCAGCTTGGTAGGCAACCCTCTCCCTTTCTCCTCGCCAGCATGATACCTGTCCCTTGCTGCTAGAGCAACTATTTTCGTGGGGACATTCTCTCCTACCCAGCTCCAGCTGGGTGGAATGCAGTGGGAAGAAACAGTCGAGCAATATGAAGACACTTGAGCTCTTTCCAGACGGCTGCAGTTTCATCACTGCCGTTGTCACAAACCACCCAGGGCAAGGGACCCTTCCGGCGGGAGGCTTGCAGTCTGTAGGGCAGTCCCGGCACTTCCAGCAATCGGGGATTGAGGTCATCAGTTTTACCTTGATTATGAAGATAGCCCATGTACCCTCAGAGTGTCCGGTGAGGATCCCAGAGGCAGACAACCTGCCATGACCAAGGACGTATCTTGACTTTGTCACAATGAGAGGGTTCATTTAAAATATTCATTTAGAAACCCAACCCAAAGACAAGGCCTGTGATATTTTGATTCATTTTCAGTTCATTAAGGTAACTACTAAGGAAGGATTTCTAAAAAGTATTCTCAAGAAGGACTTAGCCTCTAGGAGTTGTTTTTAGAGAACTTGCCCTACGAGAAAATCTCTCTGAATGTCTAGTGCCTGGGCCTTGAGCATCATGCTTCTTGATGACAAACAGATGCAGTACTATTTCTAAACAACTCAGAGACATCCAATATTTCTCCAAGTCCCCCGTCTGGCCAGCACTTGGAACTGAGCATAGAAAACCATAGCACTGCCCACAACCTGGTCTCACCTATTGCTTAGTTTCCAGCTGTATTAAAGGCACCTGTTCAGGAGAGAGAGCAAGCTTTTGCCTTGCAAAAGGTAAAAATGGAAGTGTACACCAAAAAGACAATTTTAACATTTAATGGAACATTCTTTTTTTACAAGTATATTTTTCTACTGATGGTTTCAGAACACTAATCTTATAGTCACTCTAATTTTAAACATGTTTCTTTAAATATTTATGAGGCAGTTTATTACAGAATATTTTTATGCAATCATGTGCACATTATTGGTAGCATAGTATATTCTTTACTACTTATACATATGTTTGTTAATATGCTTTTAATGGTAAGAAATGAATTTGAGGTCCCAGGAGATACTGTTGCCTTTTCCTTAAAGACAGTAAATGTCTTATAACTCCCTAACCAGATCTGAACTGTGCTCACAATAAAAGTGAAATCAGATCCTTTAATGCTGGAACCAAGAGGGAAACCATTAAGCCAAATGTTGATTTACTGATACCTAAATGTCTATGTGAGAAATTATAATATATGTATACTGTATATGACATGCAGAAGTCACTTTTATTTATCTTTGTTCACTTATAAAGCCAGATAACTGTCTGCAGCAGTATGTTGATGATCATAATGAATGGGAGTCCCATGTGGGATTTTTCCCTACACTGACAACCTGGCTTCATTTCTGTATGTTCGATCTGTCTTGTCTGTAGTGAGCAATATAATGTTTATACTCTGATCATTACAGCCCATCATGAATTTTAGCCCTGGGGCTGTGGCAAGATAGAGTATGCAAGATTCCATGACTCCAAAACATTTTGAAGAAACACACATATTTAGAATCAAGGGAAATGCTTTGTATATCAGGTGGTTCATAGGCTGTGGGTTGTGCTAAATATTTTGATTTTCTGAAATCATGTTTTTCAACTTTCTGCCATATGAAAGTAAGAGTGTCATACTTAATTTTCAAGGGAAGGTTTGGCTTTTTCTGTATTTAGGTTATTTTTATACTTTGCTAATCTTTAAACTATCCACAGGGAAAATTTTATACCAATGAGTTAATAATTTTGACTCATTGTTTACACAGTATAAGATGCGTCAAACTGGGGCCAGCAAGATGGGCTCAGTGAGTAAAGGTGCTTGCTCCCAAGCCCAGCAACCTGTGTTTGATCCCTAGGATGTACAAGGTAGAAGAAAAGAATGATTCCCACAGGTTGTTCTCTGACCTCTACATGCTCAGTGTGTTACCCTGCACACACACACACACACACACACACACACAGTAACAGTAAAATAACGTTTTTATAAAGATGTGCCAAATTATCTGTCCAGGTGCCTCCTTTCTACCAGCTTACCACTAAGGTAGAACTGTCAGACTCATCACTCTGAATTCATATTAAAAATGTATCCGTGCACAGACCCAAGAGTCATTTCCATTGGAATAAATGTAATGCTGAAGTATGCTATGAAGTTTGTTGTTTTCTTTCATCATAAGCCTGTTAGTGGGGAAAATACATCAAATCAAATAGAATAGAGCATTTACCAGTGGTTGGTGGTCTGGTCAGTCCTCTGCCGGATGACTTTGGACCAGGCACTTCAGCTCTCCCTTCCCCTTTGTCACAAGGGAGGAGAAGGAGATGCTGGCTGAGATCCTCCCTGTTCCCAGATGCCTTGGTTGAATGACCTCCCTCTCTGCTGGTCCTTCTAGTGAGTTGGTGCTACGAGCTGCTTCAAATCCTGGTTTGTCCATAGTGTGTGCTCACCTACTTGCATTTATGTTGCATAGTACCTGTCCTAGGCTGACAGACTTAGTTTCTGTAACGTCTCATTTTTACCCATGTTAACTACAGACACATATTCTCTTCTGTCTCAGTAAAGTTTCAGTTGGTAAATTGTTGCGATTTTGTTATTTGATTATATTCTTTGGCTACTCGTCCAAGCATCTTACTCATTTTAACACTGTGATTGTTATTTGGAACTCTGTTCTGTGGGAAAGAATAAAAGCATTTTTTTCACTTGCTAACATGCTCACAAATGTGAGAGAAGAGTCATTAAAAAGCCTGCTTTACGGACTGGGTCACTGCGTCATTGACTTCTTCCTGTGTTTTGCTCAATAAATTAATAAAAGACCATTTCTCTTCCCTTTCCCTCCATTCACTTGACATTTCCTAAGCACGCTCTGGGAGCCAGGTGCTGATGACACGCGGGCAAGCAAGGCTCACCCTGACCCTCACATCCTGAGAGTCTGGTGTGAGGAGGGTGGAACGACCATACTTACCTCCATCGTTGCAGAACCACATGAGAGCAATAGTCATGAAAGGGCATTCTGGGAGACCAGGGGAGAGACAAGTGTCACAACTAGGTCTTTTAGGAGGGTGACTAAGGTGATACGGATGCTGAGACCTAAGAAGCAGAAAAAACACTGCCATGGCTTTAGTCTCCTGAGGAAGAGAAAGTAGACTCCAAGCTTGGGTATGGGCCTCCCGTACAGTGTATCTGTTCCTGTAAGGTTTAGGAGGTGATTTGGGAGCGACACCACCCTGAGTTCCATCGGTGACCATGCAAACAGGTAACGCTGCAGTTGCTGAAGACACCCTGCTTCCAACCCTGTGAACCCCTGCAGTGATGAAGGTCAGACCGCTTCTGAGAAGTTAGGAGGGAGCAGCCCACCAGGCAATAAAGTAGGTCTGCGAGGGAAGGGCCTTCCTCTGCAAAGTCTCACACACACACACACACACACACACAAAACACGCATGTGCATAGGCGGCACACTTGCGGTGGGACAGGAGGCGCTCAGCCTGTCTAGTAAGGACTACAGATGTCCGGTACTCTGGTCTAGAGAATGAGGCTATAACCAACACGCACTTGTACCCATTGTTACCAAATTCCCTAAAGCTGTTTCTGAATTTCCCTTCTTTCATCCCTGCTACACCCCCTCCCATTGCTGCTGTGATTCTTTGAAGACAGCTGTATTGGGGATAGTAGTAGAATTCTGTAAAGGGGAATGTTTAAAGAGACAGCAGGCGACAAAACTGAAAGGGGGTGGCAGTGAAAGCAACCGCTGAGTGTACCCTAAGGTATGCACCCAAGAGTGGTAGGTGAGTGTACACTACCCAAAGCTGTGGGCAGGAAATACCTGCTGACGGTGGCAGTAGGAGCCTAGGGATACATGCCACCCGGGGTTTCACCTGTTCTTGACATGTGCCATCATCAGCTTTTCACTGGCAAGTGACTTATGTGGAGAGACTGGACTGTCATTTTCAGCCTTACATGAGGAACAGGAGTCGTAGGCCCATGTCCCTCAGTCTTCTGTCTTCCAGTTCGGAGCCTGTTTGTCGAATCTGACCCATCATCTGCTCTAACGGTCTTTATGCAGCCTGATGTGGTCAGTACCTTTAGCTGATTTTCCTTTGCTTGCTGCTACCCCAGCCTGTGACTGCTAGGAGCAGCAAGTGCCCTTTGCCTCCAGATGGGTCCTTTTTGTGCTTTGTCCTGGTGTGAGTCATTCAAATCTATATTTAACTGGAGGCCATCCCTGGACAAATGTCTTAAGAACATTCACCTCAATAGTGTTTTTTTTCAGAGTTCAGTATTGTCTTTGACCTGTGAGAAATTGCATTCTAGGTGCCGGAGGGATGGTTAAGAGCATGAACTGCACTTGAAGACCTGAGCTAAGTTCCCAGCACGTTACATCAGGCAGTGAAAAAAATGCCTCCAGCTGCAGAACCAGGGGATCAGATGCCTCTGACTTCCCCAGGCACCTGCAGGCATGAGCACGTACCCCCCACTCTAAATCATTCTTATACACATGACTAAAAATAACAAAACCTTCCAAGGAAATGGCAGTCTAAGTAAATTCATGCTAAGGCGTTACTGGCTTAACATGATAGTTTGTTGGCACCATAAAACAGAATTATGGAGAAGGCAATGTTTATTAGCACAAAGGAAAGCAAGATAGTAGTAACTATTTAGGTACCACTGGAAGTGATCACAAATGCAGTATCCCAGATAATACCTTCCAGTCCTCACAGGCAGTCTATGCTGCTATGAAGGGGGAAACAGTTAAAATACAAACTGGATGTATTTTAATCTACATCATTATGTAGATTGTGCTTCTGGTAAATCCGGCACCTCCACACACCCTGCTTAGTGACATTCACTGACAGCGAGAGGACACAAACCTTGTGACACAGGGACCTGGGCATCCATTAGATTCTGAGCTGGACAGACCTAAAGCAGTCACATGGGCAGGAGAACCTGCTGACCCAGGCACCGGTAACTGAGTTATTAATGTGCCATGGGATTAGGATGAGGACAATCTTACGAAGATTGTGTGAGGCCTAGGCGGTGGTATATAGTTCTTTTCCTTTGGCGGTGGGTATTGAAACCAGTGCCCCAAGCTTGATAAGTGCATGCTGTACTGAGGGAGACACTCCAAGCTACAAATTAATCCTTTAACTCACCTGCTGAATAAGTTTACATGTCCAAGGAAGCTAGAACTAGTTTAACAAGTTAGATGAAGTCACCTTCCGAAGTACGTTTTTAAAGTAAACCAGTTTACAATTTTTAAATGTAAGTAGCAGAGCCTGCCTTTAATTTAAAACTCTACCGAGGCCTCATGGTTGCTCTGAGCACAGGCTTACATTTCTCCTTCTAACTTTGAGATGGTCTTCCATGGCCAGTGTATTCTAAATAAGTCTCTGAGAAATGATGTCAGTGAGACACATTTCAGTATAAGCCATAGAATACAGGCCTATAGCCTTAGGCATTTGTGCAGTTGGAGAGAGGGACCAACAGTATGCACACTGTTCATGGTCTGCTTCTGCCTCACAGCTGTTGTGCAAGAGAAAGTAAATGTGATTTAACCTCAGAGGTCAAGAAACAGGCTCAGAAAGGTTGTGTCATATCCTGTCACTCAAAAATGCTGGAGAGATGGCTCTGCAGTCAAGATCACTTGCTGCCCTTCCTGAAGTCCCAAGTTTGGTTCCCACCACCTATATGGGGTTCCTCAGTTCTGTAATTCCAGTTCAGGGAATCCAATACTCTCTTTTGGCCTCCACAGGCACTGTCGTAATTCACATGAGAATGTCTTCCCTAGGTGCCCATATTTGAATACTTGGTCCCCCGTTTGTTCAGCTATTTGGGAAGGTTTGGGTGGCGTGGCCTTGTTGAGAAGGTGTGTCACTGGAGGCAGGGTTAGGTTTCAAAATCCATGCCATTGATGGCTCTCTCTCTTTGGTTCATACTTACAGATCAAGATGTAAGCTCTCAGCTACTGCTCCAGCACCATGTCTGCCAGCCTCCTGCCATGTTCCCCTTACGGACTTTAATCCTCTGACATTGTAAACCCCAATAAACTCTTCTCTAGGTTGCTTTGGTCATGGTGGCATCACAACAAAAGAAAAGTAGTGAATATAGGCAAGTGCACATGCATACACAAGTAAAAGATAAAGTGAAACCTGGCATGGTGACACACACTTTAGCCTTTAATCCCAGCACTCTGGAGATAGAGACCGGCAGATTTCTGTGAGTTCCAGGCCAAACTGGTGTACATAGTGAGACCTTGTTCCAAAATAAATCTTTTTTTTTTAGTGCAGCTGCTAAATTCATGTCATCCAAATTCTATGTGCATGTGTGCCTCCCTGTTTTTAGTTTTGAGTAGACAATACCTAACATTTACCACTAGCTTTGAATTTCATCATGAAATTGAATTTCACCATGATGGCTGTCTCAAGTTTCTATTGCTGCAATAAACACCATGAACAAGAACAACGTGAGAGGAAAGAGTTTATTTCAGCTTGTCATTCCACACCACAGTCCATTGTAACTGAACTCAGGACAGGAACTCAAACAGGCCCAGAACCTGGAGACAGGAGCTGATGCAGAGGCCATGGAGGAGTGCTGCTTACTGGCTTGAGAAATTCTCCTGGCTTGCTCTGCTTGCTTTCTTATCCAACCCAGGAACACCAGTCCCCACCCCCTGGGGGAGGCACCTCCCAAAGTGAGCTGGGCCCTCTCCCACTAGTCATCAGTTAAGGAAATTACTGTCCTTCTAAAATGACTCTAGCTTGTGTCAAGTTGTAATAAAACCTAGTCTGCACAGTCGCCAAGGTGACTTTCCCAGGGTGAGGCTTATCCATTGCACTCCCAATGTGCCGACCCCTACAATTTCCCCAAATGTGGGGAACTTGACTGCGTAATTTATAGTACTGATGGGTCTTCATGCTTCCCACTGGGGAAAAAAGAAAACTGGAGAGAAGCAAAGTCCAGAACTGTGAGGCCGAGAAGAATATGAGTTTTCTGTGTACTATTAGAGGTGCTGAAGAGTCACTTTCTGTTTTAGCTATGGACTTATATATGTCTAGTTCATTCACCAGGATTAGAGAGAAGTTTTAAAGAAAAAATGAATCACAGAAATGTATTTTCAGTGTTAATTGTCTCTAAGAAATATACTCTTTGTAATACACTTTAAGAACCATACTTTTTTAGATAAACTCCAAAAAGGCAAAAACAGTTTTGCAGGGAGCTGCTGAAGTCCTGAGTGAAGGTGTTGACGTGAGCTTGGCCATGTCAAGGATGCCAGCGCCTCAGACCCCTGGGAATGGCAAGGGCTTCCCTTGATTCCGGTATGGATGTTGACAATATGTGCTGAAAGTATCAACCACAGCTTCCTCCTCGCTGCGACTGCAGCCTGAGACTGCTCCTCTACAGAGACCCCCTTATCCAAATTGGCTAACCACCTCTTTCAGCTGCATGTAGTAAACACTGAGTTTCCCAGCTACAGGTGCATCTACATCGGAGAGCATGGCCCACTACCACCAGCTTTGCTGTACATATGTCTGTTGTTTCTTCATTCCCCATTGCCCCAGGCAGGTCAGTTGCATCATAGTTTGTTTGGAAATAATGGAGAATGGGCAGTAGGATGAAAGTTACTACCCGGCATGGCAAGGGCTGTGTTAGCTGTTGCTTATGCCTGGAGGAATTAGCAGCAGTTTCATGGAGAAAGTATCAGTTAGACTTTGAAGGGCAAGTAGGACCTTCTTGGTGAAGACTGGGGAAAGGATTGTGGACTAGTTGCTTCTTGTCAATGATAGAGGAATCATTTATTTCGGTGCATGGTTTAAAATGATACACTGTCTTGGTGGGGAGACTTCTAGGTCAAAGTTACCTGTGGCTGTGTGCACAACTCCTTATATCTTAGCAGAATCGTATGCACAGAGAACTGGAGCCAGAGCAGGGGTCAGGCTATGTATGACCCATGAGTCCTACCTGCGGTGGTCCACTGCCTCCAGCTAGGCTTCACCTAATCAGTCCACAAAAACAGTGCTATCAGTGACAGATAAAGTATTTATGCACATAAGCCTGGGGGGGGGACATTTCATACTCAAACCATAAGAGATAGGCTAACCATAACAATAATGTATGCATAAGGTCTAGGTTCTCAAGAAGCATGGGGTGTCAGATCAACAAAGATCTTTATGGCCAAAGAATGGAAGGGGAATACAGCTGGAAAAAAAAAGTTTGAGTCAGCCACCAAAGCTGCACCCAAATGGGTTGGACATCTTCATTATGAAGATATTTACAATGAAAAGGAGACTATAGTGAGGGAAATGTGCCTGCATTGTTTCCATCTCTTCTGGGCCCCAATGGTATTTCATAATCCTTTTGTTGCTCATTGTTCAAGTCCTCCATCAGAAACTTTTCAGCTTCTTCTCCACTGTGTGAATAAGCATGTTTTACATACAAAAACTATACATGTGACTTGTTTGTGGTGGCCCATACCTGTAGTAATAGCTCTTGGGAGATATAAGCAAGAATATCAGAAGTTTAGGGTCATTCTCAGCTACATAGTAAGCTTAAGACAACTCCGGATTATTAAACCATGATGATGATGATGATGATGATATGTACACCTAAAATTCTAGAAACTTACCCCAAAGCTAGACATCTCTATCACTGTCAGACTCCGTGAAGACATAGCCCATTCAAAGCCACGACCTGGATTTTACTACTGCCATTGTTAGAATGAAGCTGGTCTCTCTCTCTCTCTCTCTCTCTCTCTCTCTCTCTCTCTCTCTCTCACACACACACACACACACACACACACACACACACACACACACACACACACACACACCTAGTTTCCAGATTTGGTAGAGCATTCCATCACTGACCTTCCTAACTGTGACCACTCTCTTCTCCCACCATCCTCTGTGACCTTGGACTTCCCCATTGTCCCTCCACCTCCTGTTCTTGTCTGTCTCTTATTTTCCACCATGGCCTCAGGTTTCTATGCATGACCCCCAGTGGCTTTTCTGGCTTTCCCTGTTTTTCTTAGGAGGTCACACCAGTTCTTCATACGTTATGCTCAAGGTTGGATGGTGTGGCCTTTTTTCCTTAGGGTTCCTTTGTTTTGGTGCAGAGAGCCTTTCTCCGTCTCCTTTTTCTTTTTCTGCTTTTGAGATGGGATCTAACTGACCTAAATCTCATTGTGTGGGTCAAGTTGGCTGAGAACTTTCAGTGACCCTCTGCCATTGTCCCCCTGTTCTGAGGTCATGGGTCAATAACACCAAGCCCAATCTAGGTTTTGTTCTGTTTGTGGTATTGGCTTTTTCCTGCTGTTTTGTTCTCAGTAGGAATTCTACTGTTTTACCCTGATTGGTCTTGAACTCTTGGGCTCATGTGATTCCCCCAGGCTCAGCTTCAATAGCTCAGGCTTAGGTATGTGCCACCATGTCTGCCTTATGGGACATAATTTTTTAAAGATTTACTTATTTTTAGTTTATGTGTATAAGAGTTTTACCTGGATGTAAGTGTGTGCAGTGCTCACAGAGTCCAAAAGAAGGTGTCGAACTGCCTAAGACTAGAGTTTCAAATGGTTATGAGCTAACATATAGTGCTGGCAACTGAACCCAGGCCCTCTGAAAGAGCTGCCAGTGCTCTTCACAGCTGAGCCATCTTGACAGCCCTCTACTGGACATTTTTGACACTCATACTAGGATCTGAGATATTAATCCAAGGCTAAACTCTCCCCTCCCCAAAGTTGAGTGGGTAGCACTATTACCACTAAGTTGTCTTATCTGAAAGAGCAAGAGGCATTCAGGAACTACCTCCCATTCTTCAAACTGAGAACCAACTCAAGGCTGCTTGAGTCTCCCATTGGTCTGAGACCCCCTCCCCTAGTTTCTCAGTTTTTGGAAACATTCCTACACTGAATGGACATTGGGGCTTTGTCTTGATTTACCCTACTTTTAGCTGCAAATGAAACTGGTTCAAGGACATCACTGAGAATCCCCGGGCTCACCCTCAGGTCTAGCTAAGCTCAGCTCTGCTCTCCAGCTTCTCCTCTGCCCTAAACATAAACAGCCTCCATCTCTGGAGTCAGCAGCAATGATGCCTGTGTCTATCCTCCAGCTAGCACCAGAAGAAATTCTTCTCTGGAATAAAGGTGTTGGGAAAAATCTCTGATTGGCTGGAGAGTTACATTCATTATCCCCAAACTGTGGTCAAGAGGATAGGTTCCATGGACATGACACAGTCTACCCTGAGACTGAGTGACTGATTCCAGAGGGTGGTAAAGTGCAGGACAGAGAACAAGGCAGACAGGAGCGGTAATCAGCCTACTCACTGCCTAGGAAGCCAGCCAGATCCTTGCCGCTTGTTATGACCTAGGCACCAAAAGTCGAGAAACCAAAAAGAGAGAACAAGAAAACATTCTGATTTGAACTTTGTGTGTGAGTGTGGTTGCGGGGAGGAGGGAGTATAAAAATCCTCAAGACAAGTGTGATAGAATGTACCTGTAATCCCAACACTTGGCAGGTGAGACAGGAGGATTAGGCTAGCCTTGGCTACAATACTGAGTTCAAGGTTTACTCAAGATCCTGTCAATAAACAAACAAATAAATAATCCCTAGTCTCCTCATTGTCTGCCCGAGTAAAGTTCACGCTTCTGTGACAGGCCTGCAAAGCCCTGGATGCGTCTCTGTCTTTCCACCTTGCCAATCTCTCCTCCCTTAACAACTAAGTCTGGGTCAACAGTACAGAGGGAGATCCGTGAGTACCACACCCTCCCCTCTAAGAGGATCCTAATGAGGCTTCCTGACTCAGGTCAGGCATCACCCATTCCTGGAAGGCTTTCTGACCATCACACTGCACAGGCAAAGGGGTGCGGTTGGGAATGTTTGCCAAGCTTGCCTTGGTGCCACACTGATCTGAAAGTTGTCTGTGTGTGTGTCTGGCGGCTGCCGGCAGAAACCACGTGCAATCAACCTTATGGAGCAAGGACTAGCACAGTGTTGAGCACACAGCTTGTGCTCCGCCCTGGATGTTTGTCTGGCTATACAGCAATCCTCCTGCCTCAATCTCCAGAATGCTGGGATCATAGGTAGCAACGCTGGACTTGGAACAAAAGTGTTCTGATAGCCCAAATGAAAGGAGAAGAACTAAAGTGAGCACTTGTATAGACATGGATAGGTGATAAGGTGAGCGCTTCCAGGAGCTCCCCTGGTGAGGAGGAAGCAGATTAGGAAAGCACTCAATGCCTCTGGAAACTGAATTGTTGCCTTTATTTTGACTAATTTATCTAATGGATTTTTGAGTCCCTCTAGACAGTAAAGTTTCAAGAAACAATAGAAACTTGCCCATGTTCAAGTATATTCCACCTGATTTTTATGCATTTTTTATTTATTTATTTATTTTTGGTTTTTCAAGACAGGGTTTCTCTGTGTAACTTAGGAGTCTTTCCTGGAACTAGCTCTTGTAGACCAAGCTGACCTCGAATTTACAGAGATCTGCCTGCCTCTGCCTCCTAAGTCCTGGGATTAAAGGCATGCACCACCACCGCTCGACTTTCCACCTGATTTTTTTTTTTTAATTGTTAAATATTGTGTGCCCAAAATTTCAGTTGGCTGTGCTTTCTAACCTCTCGGGATCTTGTGAACCCTGCCATCATCTTTTCCAGGCTCTCGTGGTATGATAGCATCCTATCTCTTCTCTCTGTTGTGCCACATAAATATGTGTGTAATTTATGTGTGTGTAGATGTTCTTTTTCCCATTGCACTGTACCACTGAGCAACAGCCCCACTGTTACTGGAGTTGCCCTGATCCCAACAAGCTACATTTAACCACCCAGCCTCAATAGGAAGTTAAAGAGACAATAGTGAAATACAGAAAAAGGAGATTCGCATTGGGAAAAGGAACAAATAAGAGGTTTAGTGACCTCCCCTCCTGAAGTCCTGGCATGAGGTTTCAATTTAAATTGAGAGCAAGAAATGTGTAGTCCTGGTCAAGGGGTAGCCCTCCCCATTCTGGACACATCATTCATTGTCTTGGCTCCTGCCTCCAGGTCTTTCCTGCAAGTGTTCCACACTGTGTGACAAATCTTCCCTGCTGACTGGCCGCTGCCAGCCCTTTTCTTCTCAGCAGGAGACTCCTGGGGGAATTCCAGCTCTGAGGGGTCCATTGTCTGAACAGTCTGATAGCCAAAGGGAGGGGCATTCTTACAGGAGAATGTCTTCATTCCTCCCAGCATAGTTACACAGCCCAACTCTATTAGTTATCTTTAAAGAGCTTTCCATCACCAAGTCGGGAAAGGCTTGCCTTTCAACAAAACCATGGTTTGGTGCCTTCCATCTTTCCTGCCCCATTACCTATCATCGGTGGACGTGATGCATCTTGGCTTTGCCACTCACTAACGATATGTTTCTGGGCCAGTTGGTCTCCTTTCATCTCCAGCATGGGACAGTAACAGAGCCTACTGGCATAGGACTGCTGTGAGTGCTAGTGAGCTGCAATTGGTGAAGCCCTTGGCATGAGGCTGGGGTAGCATGCCCCAGGAGCTGGCCCCAAACATACCATGTGCTGTGCTTCCTCCTCCAGCAATAATGTTAACCCCACCACCTGAGCTCCTCCTTCAGCAAACTGCTTCAGTTTCACTGGCAAATGGTTCAACCTTAGGGTCACTGGACCTGTCTCTCCTAACCACACACACACACACACACACACACACACACACACACCCTTGAAGGTAAGTCACGACTGCTTTTATAGCCAAGTGCCTGATAGGCATCCAATAAATCCATTATAGGAAGGTGCTTGACTTCCTTATAAATTATAAACTTCTCAGTGCCAAGAGGTCCCATAGCTACAGCTCTGCAGTATCTAGCAGAGGTATATCCTGTCTGTCAGTCAAGCATTTTTATGCTGTTGGCAAAATACAGAGCTAACTCTGATCAAAGGATTTACAACCTTTTTCTCCATTCTCTTCTGTTTGCCCTGAGGAAACTTCTTCCCTCCACACCACCACAATCGTCCTCTGTGCCTCCCCTTGCTGGGCTCTGCTTCAGTCCACATCAATGGACTTTCTGTTTCACTCGACTGTGAGCTCCCTAAGGCCAAGTGTCTCTTCAGTCAAGGCTAATGATGTAGTAAACACTCACTAAATAATTCTCGATAGTTTCATAAAAAACAACTTTTCCCTCAAGTTCTTTGTTTATATAGGAGTTGTTTAAAAGAAAAACAAAACCACTAAGATTCAGCTCCTAGTTTAAGGGACCCTGGCTTGGTGGTGTGTCAGTTTCATCGAGTTTTGTTCATTTGAAGAAAGCAGACCTTTTACTGACAAAGAATAAAATACCTAGGATTGAAGGGAAAGGAAACAGTTATTTCATAAGTTACTAAAGGGTCACAAAGCACACTAGAAGTTTCTAGTTAGGAGCTCTTTTCTGCAAACAACTCCTTTTATTTAGTTTGGGAAATAGTTTATTATAAAAAATTAATTACTTTCATGGACTCTTTTAATTTATAAAGTTTTAACTTATGGAAGACCCTGGTTAATCAGACAAGGACAGAAGCAACAATGACTCTGTGGTGAAGTCACCTGTGGAAAAATAGGTATTTTCCACCTTTCAACAAATAACACATCCTAGGCAGGTATGTAAAGTTTTTGTCCATTTATATAAGGAAGCCAGGTGACTTGTTTGCTTTGGTTTTTAAGAGCACACCAGGCTGGGTTGGTACTATGTGGCCCAATGGCCTTAAATTCAAAGTAATCCTTCTGCCCCCAACTTGTTTAATAGTTTTTAAAGAAATTTACTAAATATTGGCATAAGTTAGAGGCATATTTTATACATACACTTGTGTACTGATTTACAATTAGCTCATAGATTTTTTTATGGATTTTATTAATGTGACGTGCACATCCGTGTGCGTGTGTGTATGTGTGTGTGCGTGTGTAGATAGGTGTGTGCATGTCACAGCACTCGTGGTCAGAGATAAACTTTCAGAAGTCAATTTTCTTCTTTTTTGGGTTTCAGAGATCAAATCCAGGGTGTCAGGTGTGGGTGACAAGCACCTATTGAACCACCACAGGCTCATAATTAGATTTTATCAGTCATGTTTAAATTATGTTATGAAAGAACAACTAAGCAAAACTCAAAAGAATACCTGACTGCAGTTATTACTGAGGTCTTCAACAAATGGCGCGACTTTAAGATTGTGTCCGGCTACTTCGTATCGCTAAGCACTGTGATTTAAGTGAGTCAGACTCCCCTTTAAAGAATGTGTGATAAGTAACAGATCTCTCTGAGGCCTTAAATGTTCTCCCCCATTGCTATCATCTGAGCAAATACCATGTACCAGGTAGTAATTATTTTTCCCCGGTCCGGAGAGACTGTCAATGCAAGATCTCATAATGCTTGATCACTAAACCACAGCCCCGGGTTTATAGTCACTGTTTCTAATAATTTACTTATTTAACAAATATCTACTCAACACCTACTATATGGATACATCTATGGACCAGACATTAGTTCATCCTTCCAATATATTATAAACTACAAAAGGCACCTCTGTAGGATGGGTAATGTGGTCTTTATTTTACAGATGAAAGAATCAGGATGGAGGAAGCCTAACAGAGACCCGGCTGTCATCAATGCTCTTTCCAGCAAACAGCTGCCTTTCTCCACTCTTCCTGCTTGGTTTAACTTACTCATCCTATTTCATGAACTACAGCAGTTGTGAAAACAGATTGAGCCTGTAGTGGGAAGGCTAAAGGTCTTGCTTAAAAGTCACTGCTCTCAAATCTTCTGCTAATATAAAAAGCAAATGTTACTATTCCAGTTGTTTGGGATTAGAAGAAAGAAGGCCTGGAAACACACATATCTAAGAGCCAGAAAGCAGAGGGTTCTTAAGCCTTTGAGAGATGCAGCTTGAGGGTTTTGTTGTTTCTCCTGCTCTTCCTGATTGTCACAGGAAGGGTGGCAAACAGTAGGGGGCCCAACCAGCTCCTGAGAGAGAGCTGGAAACCGTCCCCAGCCTTGGCAGGCCTTGTCTTCAGCATGCACCTTTGCTTTCTGTGGCTCTGCCTGCACAGGACCGCTGCACTTAATTAGGAGGTGTAGTTGTGAACCGACACAGAAAGGCGGCAACTGCACCCTTCCTTTGGCTTCCTTCTTCTCAGCCATTTCTTCCACCTGACAAGATAGGATTCCTCACAGCAGCAGTGGAAATACAGCTAAAGGCACAACACCCTAGGAAGAGACTAAGGGCGGCACCACACTGGTCCCTTTGTCATGGGTCTACACTAGTATTGTACAGCCAGCCATTCCCACAATTAACTACCCCTACAGCCCCATGTTATCTTCCTACAGTACTGACCACGTCTCTTTCTTCTGCAGACTGAAGGCCTCTGCAGATTGCAGCCAGTTTACAAAGGGAAGCTCACTTACCTAAGAATGCCTGTCAGTCTGACCCTAACCCCACCTACTCCTTCCAGCCCTTATCTTTCTACACCAGAGGCAGCAGTAGGTCCCTGTGCAGGCTGTGATCTTTCAGGCCTCCACACTTCTGGACAAACTCCTGTAGCTGTTAGCAGTATTTCTTCCCTCTTGCTAGCTACAGAAACTAAGCTCATTTCTTAAGACCCCAAGAAAATGATTTCTCCTCAGCAAAAGCTCCTCTCGTCTTTCAAATGGTCTTGGCTGCCCTCCTCTGTTTCCACATTTTGCATGCATTTTTTATAGTATTAAAATAACGAATTGCAGTTATTCAGACTTTGCAAGGTGAATCTCTAAACATTATTTTTTCCCTTACGCAAGCCCCTCTAAAATCGCCCATTTTCCTGGCTGGTATAAAGCAAGTCTTCAATAAAATGTCTCTTAACAGAGTCAGTGTTGTAAAACAGAAACCACACATTGATAAATGATGTAATTATTTCATACTAGTTTATTTTAGATATTGTGCTTCAAAAACTTTATCATAAATAACTTTTCATATCATAAAATAACTTAGTACGATTTATAATAAAACTTCTGAGAATTTAACCTCTCATCAAAATACATTAACCTGTGGCTTTAAAATACAATTAATCCTTTTCACTTTCCTTTTACTCGAGGGCATAAAGACAAAGAAAAAACAAACAAACAAACAAAACAAACACCAAACTATTGCTACACATTTAAGGTTTCAACAAAGCAATATTTGGCTTATTTTAATGTAACTCGGCCATCCTAAATTAATAGTTTTCTTTCTTGCACAGTTCTTTGTAGTTTTTGTCCCTTTTGACGTAGATTTCTGCTTCAACACAGCTTCCTTCTTTATTTCCACCTCTCTCCATCTGCAAAGTCATCTCCTAGCCCCCGTGTAGTTGAACTCACTCAGCCCCTTGACATCAGTTTCTGTAATCCTTGCATCAGCGTAGGGAGTAACTGCTTGAGTAACTACAAAGGTATTTCAAAACTTCAGTGCAATTTGGTTCAGTTATTTCCATTCAGATGCCATCACCGTTCCGGGAGGTTAATCACTGGAACCCACTGATCCATGTAGCGACTTTCCCGGCAAAAGCAAATAAGTTGACTTAAGGCAGGATCCTTCCATTGTGATGAATGTGGGTTCTGAGAACAAATAAAAAAAAATATTTCCCCATAAAATGATCAGCTTATGCTTCTAATAGTACTACTTTTGAAAGGGCCAAAACCTGAACATTCTGTTAAATAGCATTTGGCAAAGTCTAAACACCTTGTAATACACACTGGGCCACACAGAGTTTTGCATAGTTATCTGTACCACTCTGCATGAGGTTATCATTCACAAGTCCGCCCTAAGCAAGCATGCACACCAGTGGGGTCATAAGTAAAATAGTTCTGAAAACCATTCTGGGAGCACAGCTGGGAGAGCTGCAGGGCAGGCAGCTAAACTAAACAGCAGTTCTTATCTTCCCTGACGGCGCAGGGCACTCTTCACTGGGAGCAAAAGTAATCAGGCTGCCACTTGCCCTACACCGGTCAAAACAGAGAAAGAAAAACAAAAAACAAAACCAAAAAACCAGAGGATCAGGACAGCACATTTCTCTCTGAAAACACTATCCATCCCAGACATTTTTAAAGGGGTAGGTGCGTGGAGAGGGACCATCTAAACAAGCACAAAGGTGCAGAGAAAGAGTTCCACTCTGTACACTCCAGAGTATCTCCAGGGAATTAATAAGGTCTGTCTGTCTCCTACACTCTTTCTATATTTAGCTTTGACAGCAAATGAAGAATGAAACTGACTTCTTAATGAAGGGTGAGCCGGGTATTTATTTGGCTTTATCTAATCTGTCCTGCTCAAAGAATTAGTCACGCGAGGTAGTGCCGAGGTAGGCAGGGGTAGCCGGGCAGCCTGCTGACTCACAGGGATATCTTCCGCCGCTGGAGGCCACCCACGAGCTTAGACACGCTCGGTACCATCAGAACCCCCGCGAGATCAGCGTCCAGCACGGCCGAGGTCCACCCCAGTAAATTCCCGGCTGCAGTCCCGAGTCCCTTACCGTCACCAGCACGCAGTGCAGGTCAGGGGGCTGCGCCGCACCCCCGTTCTCCGCCTGACTCGCGTCGGTCTCCAGCAGCAGCAGCTCAGCCAGCCGGCCCGGGTTGCTGACCCGCAGGATGTTGATATCGTTCTCGCAGCAGAATGCTTGGATGAGGGTGAAGTGGATCTGCAGAGCCACGTCCCTGTCGTCGTCCTCGTCCGCGGCCAGCAGGCACAGTACCACGTTGTCGGGGTCGCTGGGGGCAGAAGGCAGCGGTGAGTGCACACGCTCCAGGGAGCGCAGGGTCTGGAGGCGGGGGGTGCGGGCGGCCGGGGCCACTTACACATTGAGCAGCTTGGCGGCCTCGTACACGCCGACGGTGATGGTGCGCTGACTCCGCGCCTTGCTGAGCACTTCCTCCAGGGCATCTCCCACCGTGTCCATCCTGCAGACGGACGGGGCGAGAGCGGGTCAGCCGGGTCCCCGGCCGCGGGAGGGGCAGCGGCCCCCGAGTCCGCAGACACACTTACCTTTCGGTCTTCTGCTCTGCCGCCGAGAATTCCTCCAAAGTCATATTGCAAGTGCGAAATCCCTCACGCGGCGCGCGGGCTGCTCCTGCCCCCCCAGTGCGCGGCGCCGGCTCTGCGCTCGCTCCCACCCGCCCGCTTCGCTCGCCTAAGTATCCGTAGGTGACGTGACGACCGCACTGCTGCCTCTGGGCCACTGGAGGACAAAGGGCCCGATTCCCGAGTTATGGGGCTACCCCTCAGCCAACCACGGCCGGCCTTATTTGCATGCCACGCAGCCATTGGCTTATGCAAATTAGCAGACTTTGACACTCGGCTGAGTGGAGCGGAAGTGGGCGGAGCTACGCGGGAGGGAAGCCCACGGGTTGAGAGTGGTGCAGAAACCGGGTTGGTGGGGTCCTGAGCCAGCTCGGGGAGTTGGTGGAGCCATCTGGTGCGGAGGGCTTTGCAGGGGTTCAAGTGTCCTCAGCTCGGACTGGAACAGCCCTGCCTATTGTTTTTCTAGTTGTGGACATCTTTTGATTGTCGTTTCGTGTCGTTTGTCTGAAGGGGCTGCTTTTAAATTGTTTCCAGGGTCAATGCACCCGGGCCTAGCCGTCATTAGTAAGCGGATTATATTTTAAAAAGTGTCCAGATGTGCCAGGCAGCGTTTGCTTCAGAGATGGTATCTCTATGTAAGTTTCAGGCAATGCTGCTTATTCACAGTAGTATTCTTTTGGTGCCCTGATTTATTTTTCGTTGGTTACAAGAATTTGTTGGGTACAAAGAGAAAACCCAGCACATTGGTGTGTAGTGATGGCACAGTCTCAAGTTGGAATCTTTGCTGCAAAAAAAGCTGGTAAAATTTCTGCCCGCTCCATGTAAGGTGGGGGGAAGTTGGTGACCTCACTCCTCATGAGCCAAATTCACCCGATTCTGAACATCTTTCCCAAAGGCGCCTTCTGAGCCAGTCAGAGCTGAGACAAATGATGGTCCTCATAAGAGCCACAGTCTAAATTCAAAGTGCTGATGCCATTCCCTGAGCTTCCCTTCACAGGCAGAAGAGGATGACAACCAGTGCCTTCCACTGCCTATGATCTCACTCTGAATTACTGACGCTGAATCATGAAACTGTAACCATAGGACATTTTAGCCATGTGCTAAAATTTCACCTTTGAGATAATGGCAACTTGTAGGTTGGAAGGCAAACCTTCATAACTGCAAGCAGGAGTCACACATTAAAAGCAATTCTTAATGCAGACTTTTACTGAGTAGTTCAAAAGTCCCTTTGTTTTATGAGCTTATTCGATAAATAGAAAGCTTTGCCTGAACCTACTGAAGTAGCCAAAAAGTGATGAAACTGGGTCCCATATGCTTGCGTTCATAACAGCGCAGCGTATAGCTACAGAAGGAAATTTTGCAGGGGTACATGTGAGTTTTGCATCCTTAAGTTTTTATTCTTGTGGGCAAAATAATTTCCAATTTTCTTGATCTTAACTTAATGGAAAGGTGATAGGCTGGTTCACTTAGTGGAGATGGAATCTTATATTCAGTCCCTAAAGGCTTTGTCACTGAGAGACAGTGTTGAGTAAAGGAACAAGTGTCTGTATATGGCTTATCCTACCTCATGCCTGTGCCTTAAGTCTTTACATAAGATCTGCTTGTTGCATCATCGGGCCTGAGAGTCTAACTCATTGATAGAGACATTGCCTAGCATGCTCCAGGCCCAAGTTCAAACTTTGAGCCCTAGCCCTGCAAAATAACAAAAGGAACAAAATTTCAACATTGAAGCTTAGGCTTCGATTGTGATGGTTAATAGTGTTAATAGTGGTGGTCACCTTAATGGTGATCTAGAATAACCACCAACAGAAGCCTCTGGGCATGTCTGTGATGGGTCATCTAGATCAGGTTAGTTGAAGTGGGAAGACCTCCCCTCTAAATGGACAGCACCATTCCATGGACTGGGGGTCCTCTCTGTGTAAAAAAGAAAGTCATTCTTGACTCATTCCTGACTGGGGAGGCCAGGTGAACAGCCACTTCCAGCTCTTGCTGTCAAGCCTTCCCATGACGGTCTGTACCCAGGAGCTGTGAACCACAATAAACCCTTCCTCAAGCTACCTCTGTCACATACTTTGTTCCAGCAACAAGACAAGTAACTAACAGAGGAGAGCAGTAAAGCATTTTCCACTTTGCAAAACTAAAATTGCTCAAAACTATCTGAGTCATCATTTAGAGACAGGTGAACTGTGTTCCCTAGACTCCAAGGTTCTACCCATTAGAGATTTCTTAGAAGTTCTCTGGAAGGAATTGTGATTGCAAGCTGACAGAGAATTAGAGGATCATGTGACAGTAGACACTATGACTTCATTAATTTTGTGTCCTCAACACCCAGCACAAGTCGTACATTCAGCAGTACAGTGGGTGTCATGAGTTGAAAAGAATCTGAACGTTAACCAAGACCTTACGATCCCACAGTCCTGTGCATGTTCTCAGATAACCCACTTTCACATTACTTCAACAAGACAAGCACCAAACAATTCCTAGTCTATGGCCTACAAAGACTCCATGATCTAATTGTTATACACATTGTTTTAGTCAGGATTCCTTAGAGTAGCAGAACTTATAAGATGAATGAGTGCATGTGTGTGTGTGTGTGTGTGTGTGTGTGTGTACATATATATAAAGGGGATTTATTAGAATGACTTACAGGCAGGCTATGGTCCATTTAGTCCAACAATAGCTGGCTGTGAACAGGAAGTCCAAGAATCCAGAGGTTGCTCAGTCCATGAGGTTAGATGTCGCAGTTGGTCTTCGGTAGATGTGGGAATCATGGAGAAGTAGGCTCTAATGCCAGTGAAGGAAGAGACTTGCTAGTAAGGCTAGAGCAAACAGTCAAAGAGCAAATGCTTCCTTCTTCCATATCCTTATATAGGCTTCTAGCACAAGGTGCGGCCCAGATTCAAGGTGTGTCTTCCTGCCTCAAGACCTGCATTAAAGGTGTGTGCCTTGCCACCTCAAGTTTCAAATTAAAAGCATGGGTCTTCCTGCCTCAGAATCTGGATTAGAAGTGGCTCTTCCTACTTCAAATTAAGAAAAGAGAATCACCAGTGTGCCCCCCCCATTTTCAAAGTTTAGATATAGTCAACGTGACAACCAATAATAGCTTCACACTCGTGCTTTGAGACAAAACGGTATTCACTGTCCTCAGCTAGAACTTTCTCTTTTGAATGGAAGCTGCGGGAGAGCAGAACCATGGCCTGTTTACACCAATTCAGGTGGAATGTAGTGCAATAGTACCCCAGTGAAATCAGCTATGCTAACTTCAAAATGTGTATGAAATAGTAAGATATGATATTAGTCCATCAAAAATTATTCTCCATGCTATGTTTAGCCTTATTAAAGAAAAACATATCCTCCAAGTCTTGAAGGAGTCTTCTGGTCTTCAGAAATAACCATGCCATGTGACTCAGCTCATGTTGTGTTTCCTCACTGCCGAGTCCGCCCGGAGTGTTTCATCGGGGATTTTGTCTTCTGGGCCTGCTATAGGTGGAGGAAATGGGAGCTGCATTCAGCTTCCCTCTGGACTGCAGCTATATATTAGAGACCTGGATTATAGTCATAGATGTTTATAGTCAGCATAGCCCCAATATGCAAAGATACTGCATTCGTTAGTGTTTCTTTTGCCGTGGTAAAACACCAGGACGGAAGGCTTTGGGGTGGAAAGAGCTTACTTGGTTTATACATCCTGAATCACAGCACCGTTACTATTTTGTGACAGGGCATAAAACTCTCAATCCCCCTGCCTCGGCATCCTGCGTGTTGGAATTCTAGGTATGTACCATCATCATCACACCCTCCTAAAGTTATTTTTAGACTATTCCAGGTAGTCCCAGGTATTGAAGTACAGATGATTAGAGTGACATTTTAATTATATTTATAAAAATTCTAAGTGATTGTATCTGGGAGTTATGGGAAAATATGTACTGAAGAATTCTTAAGTTATTTTGCTATTTTGCATATTAAAGTCTTCGTGGCATCATCCTCAATCTTATCCTATGTGCATTTCTATTACTTGTTCTTTAATAGAGAATTAGAATGTTTCCTTCTTTCAAAAAGTAACCAGTACTACTGAAAAAAAAGTGCCTGTGATTTCAGAGTAGGGTCACCATCCCCTGCTCCAAACTGAAAATCATAAGTTATAAAATAATGAGGCTTCAACTTTTTGTTGCTCTTCTTTATCTGCATAGGATTGATTCGATTTCCTTTCAAAGCAAGTCTCTGAGTTTGCTTCTACTTTTCTTACAGAAGATTATTTAGACATGATTGATGGTCACCTAAAACTGTGTCTTTCCTTAGAATCATCATTTCCCCAATTTGTTGTGGCTTAGATATGATAGGCGCTCCTCCATCCCAAAGCTCAGGTGTCGAAGGCTTGGTCTAAAGTTGGTGGTACTACTTTAGAAGGCAGCAGAAACTTTAGGATCGTGGGGCTAAATGAAGAAGTAGGCAATTGGGGACGTGCTTCTGAAGGACATATCTAGTTCCTGGTCCCATCCCCTCTCTTGCCTCCCTTCTATGAGAAGGTAAGTAAGCAGCCTCTGCCTCATGCTCCCAGGCCACGATGGTCTCAGAACCGGCCGCAGTCATCAGAGTCTTGGAAACTCTGAGCTGTACCAAGTCTTTCCCACCTTCTTGATGTCAGGTGTTCTGTTTTCTCTGGAGCAAAGATAAGTGTGTCTAAAATAGAATGTAACATCAAGGTTTTGTTTCTTGGACCATCACAGTGATGGGAAAAAGTCCAAAACGCTCTCTACCCTCCCTCAAGCATGAGTAAAACTTGTGACTTGATTAACTGATAAAATATGACAATATGGTTTTACATTCCATGCGAAGAGGAAAGGACTTTGTAGGTGTAATTAAGGTCCCTAATCAGTTGACTCTGGATGAAAGAAAGGGAAATTCTCCTGAACAGCCCTGACTCAGACAAATAAACTGTGTGGGTACATGTTCATGTGTGTGTACATGTGTGTGCCTGCCTATGTTGTATTCAGGGAACAACCTGAGGAGCCAGACACCTTGTTTTTTGGGATAGCTGTTTCATTGGCCCAGAGCCGACCACATAGGGGAGGTTGGCCAGCCTGCAAGCCACAACGGTCTGACTGGCTCACCCTCCCTTGTGCTGAGATTATTATGTAGACACCACTGTACTCAGCATTTATATGACTCCTAGAAAACCAAACTCAGGTTCTCACGTTTGCATCAGAAGCACTTTACCAGTGAAGTTCTTTCTCCAACCCCAGCTGAGGTCTTTAGAAGAGAACTAGACCTTCTCTAAAGAGAGACTAAATATCCTTTTCCATCGCTGACTTGAAAGACACGAACTACAGTAACAAGAAAGTTAATTATTCTAATAGTTTATGAAGCTTAGAAACACATCCTTCCCCATCAGGCTTCTAGGTGGGAATATAGCCTGACCAGCACTGATTTAATCATGCTGTGATTCAGAAAGCGAGACCCAGTGATCTCTTGTGGCTAGACTACTAGTACTACTACATACTGTTAATGTTAACCTATTAATTAATTTGTTTTAGACAGTTTCACACATACACAAAATACATATTGACCACTCTCATCCCTCCACTTCCCAACCATTCCATTAACACCTGCTGTGGAATATTAGTTTAAGATGTGTTACGTTTGTTATGCTGTGGAATTTTTTTTTTTTTTTGATGATGCCAAGATGTGTTGCATTCGTTTATGTTGCATTTGTCTAACTCTGTGAAACTGTGTTGCTTTGCCTGTCAAAACACCTGATTGGTCTAATAAAGAGGTTAACAGTCAATAGCTAGACAGGAGAGAGGAAATACATGGGGCTGGCGGTCAGAGTGAATAGAAGGATAGCGAAGAGAGAAGAAAGAGGAGGAGCCAGGAAAGTAGGAGAGGAGGATGCCAGGGGCTAGCCACCCAGCTACACAATCAGCCACAGGGTAATAAGAACAATGGCAATGGGTTTTTGATCCTACTGCACCTATTGGTTTCGTGGGAGCCTAGGCAGTTTCGTGGATGCTTACCTTACTAGACCTGGATGGAGGTGGGTGGTCCTTGGACTTCCCACAGGGCAGAGAACCCTGATTGCTATTTGGGCTGACGAGGGAGGGGGACTTGATTGGGGGAGGGGGAGGGAAAGGGGAGGCGGCGGTGGGGAAGAGACAGAAATCTTTAAAAAAATAAATAAATTTAAAAAAAAGAAAAAAAAAGAAAAAGGAAAGAAAGGTATATACCATAGAGAAAGATAAAAGCCCAGAGGCAAAAAGTAGATGGGATAATTTAAGTTAAGAAAAACTGGCTAGAAATAAGCCAAGCTAACCCCAGGAATTCATAAGAATAAGTCTATGTGTATTTATTTGGGAATGGGTGGCAGGCCCCCAAAGAGTAAAGAGTTTAAAAAAAAAAAAAACTACAAATACCCTTCCCCACAAATCTCTGTCTTACTTTCATGACTATTCACTTTGTTTTGTGACCCGCTGAGATTAACCAAAGCTTGTCTGTGTAACCATGAGTTTGAAGGCTAGTGATCTCAGCAGACAGGGATTCCCCATCTCCCAGAGTCTATCAGTGGCCAACAGTTCAGAGATAAAGGTGGAGTCCAGGGGGTCCTCCTCTCTCCCTGTTCTTTGATTTATTGTTGCTAGAGCTGATCTTCTATGGGTCCAGTGCAGATAACTGTAGTTGTTAAGAGTTAGTAATTGCATTAGTTGTATCTAGAGATTGAATAGTATTGTATTCAATTCTATTGAATCTAGAGAATGGTGTTTCATAGCCTTTCCTGTCTTCTGGCTCTCACTTTCCACCTCTTCTGCAATACTCCTGATGCCTAGGTGGTGTACACTTATTTGTTTTACTTTGTCTGTATATATGATGTGTATGGGAATATCTGTGTGTGTATTCTGTGTTTATATGATGTGTGTGCCTATGGTGTGTCTGTGTGTGTGTGTGTAATATGTGTATGTGGTGTGTGCACACACAGGCACACATGTATGAAGATCAGAAGACAACTTTCAGGAGTTCTTTCCTTTCAGCACATGGGTCCTAGGGATCAAATTCAGATTCTCAGGCTTGCTGGCAAGTGCTCTTATCTACTGAGCCATCTTGCTCTAGGTTCTTTTAAGACACTAAATGTGGTAATTTGTTACTATGTACAAACTAATACAGTATTCCCAATTCTACCATTTTAGGGTTTAGGAAATGCCCATGGCAACTCTCTTCTGCTATAAAGAACCATGGTAGCACTGGGCAGTGGTGGCACATGCCTTTAATCCCAGGAATTGGGAGGCAGAGGCAGGCGGATCTCTGTGAGTTCAAGGCCGGGCTTATAATCTCATACTCAGGAGGCAGATATAGGAGGATTGCTGCTTCTGAGTCAATTTAGGCTACACAGGGAAGGTGGGGTGGGGGTGGAGTGTTTGTGTAAATGGAGTCATGGTGTTGTGAGGAGTTTGGGTCAGTTGAGTTGCCTCCAGATGTTCAAATCTCACCAGCCAGTCAAGGTGTCAAAATAAGAGTACTAGCATCCTTCAAGAGGCTTTTACCTCTGAACTAGAGAGTTTGCCTCAGAAGGCTTCCAGCCCAGAAGGAATTTTTTTTTTTCAAGACATGGTTTCTCTTTGTAGCTGTAGAGCTTGTCCTGGAACTTGCTTTGTAGATGAGGCTGGCCTCAAACTCACAGCGCTTCACCTGCCTTTGCCTCCTGAGTGCTGGGATTAAAGGCATGCACCCCCATCGCCCAGCTCCCAGGAGGAATTTTTGAGAGGCTTTGTTAAATAGGTTTGTCCTTGGAATGAAAGGTGAGTGTTTGGCGTTGGTAGCCAACTACTGCAGGTCTGTCCCTGCTCCTAAACCAAGGGGATAATCCTCTTTGCACATCAACTTCACTGCAAAGTTTTCTTCTTCCTCTTAAAAGCTTTGTCCTTGAACCACTTTTCTCTCTGTCCCCGCGGTCTGGATGACCTCATCTTGTCTCCTGGCCTTGGTATTTGCACTCCAGTGACTGTCAAATGTATGTGCAGTCTGATGAGCCTTGCTGCTTGCTCACCGTTATCAGTCAGCGTCTCAAGCTGCAAATGACAAAAGTGGCCCTGCTGCTTGTTCTTCCAAATCTGTTCCTGCTATAGGTTGGCAGTACCGCTTCTCACACTGAGTCCTTTCTCAGCCCAGCGCCACTCTACCAGGAAGTACACTTGGCTCTACTTCAAAATGTAAAACCACGCAACCGTTTCTTACTGTTGCTGCTAAGTCCCACTCAGATGAATGTCACCACTGGTCTCCGCCCCATCTCTAGAAGACAAAGTGTGATAGTTTTGACACCCCTGTGCCCTCCATCCCATGGATCGCAAAAGCAGATCTGGCTTTTAAAACACTTCGCTGCTCGTCCTCTGACACATCCATCTTGCTTAAAAAGTTTAAGGATCCTGGTCCTCAAGTATAAGCTCAGTGGTTAGAATTATGTTTTGTTCACTGACTAATCTCCAAGTGCCCACAGCAGACCGCAAAACACTTGTTAAATCAGATCTGTACTGGAAAAGGATATCTATATGGACTTAAAGTTGCAGTGATTCAACTAGAAGACAGGGCTGTAAACCTCTCTCTGTTCATAGCAGGATGAAAGCTGGCTGGCTGGAACACAGCTTTGCTTGTGGTCTTGTTTAAGCACAGATGCTTGTGGGCCCTAATCTGCATGTTGTTCTTCATACTCCTTCCATGCCACACTAGTGTTTTTGTTGCATGGGTTATATTTTAAAATGTTTTAAAAGTCATCAACTGCTATATTTTGTAAACTAAGAACTGGTGATCTCTACTAACCTACCTTGAACTCAAATAAAACTTAGTAGGTAAAAAGTTGATTAATTGCCAAGTTCAAGGCTTGTTCTTTCAGTGTAGCATAAACAGATTTTAATGATGACGAAAGCAATCTTTAAAGTTGGTTGGGGGGTTGTTGGTTTTTTATGCAGAAGACTAAATCCTTATTATGCTCTATGACTGAGGGAAGAGATTGAAAACAAAAGAGGTGAAGAGTAAAGGAAAATTAGAGCAGGCTTTACTACAATTTCAGTTTTTACCCTTCTACCTCCAAGGCTTTTTTTTTTTTTTTTTTTTTTTTTGCCTCCAAGGCTTTTAAACAGGCAGTGAACGCTATACTGTGAGATGCCATCAGCAAACCGTAACAATCTGGACTTTAGGAACACTGCTTCGTGGGCCATATCAGTGTGCAGCAGAGCAACGGACTGTGTGTAACAGTCCCATGTTCACATACATAATTTTTACCATATGTTTTGATTCATCTCCTTAAGACCCAGGAATGAGAAACAGTCTTGTTAATACAGCTGGCCACTAAACACAAATGAGACATGTATTTTCTCAGTTGGAGCCTCAGAGGGTGAGCAAGCTGTCCTCACTCACTATTGTAGGCAACATCACTACAAATACAAGAGCTGCTTGTAGACTTCTTTGATTGTTTATATCTTATACCTGGTTTGTATTTAAGGAAGTTTTGAAGTGATGCTGTACATTAAGGTTTGAATAGCTACTTTGTACAAGTAGCCAACTATGTGCAATCTGGTTTGATGTTCTTCCAAGGATGTGCATCGGACAATGTCATATAAGAAAGATTGTTTATGGCTCCATTCCTCAGTTTTTTCATTTGTCAAATAGTTAGGAAACTTTAAAAAAAATAGAATTCTCTTTTCCCTCAAAATGCCCAATAATGGGCATCATCCTCACACAAACAGAAGCGGGGGTGTGGCTGTAACAGTCTAAAGGGAATGGGATGAGGGGTGGGCATGCTCGGCCCCACTCACGCGCCCATACATTCAGCCCAGTCATAGCCCTTGAGATAGATGCACTTAGGTCACGACTGGAAAGAAGAAGGTTGTTCTCCAAGTCCATTCCAGCTCTAACATTCTGTTTTTATTAATTTTGTTATTCTAGAATTTTCAGCAGTCACTGAAACATCTGTCTTATCACTACCAAGGGGGGCACAGACAGAAGACAGACACAGAAACAGACACACAGTGTTTTAAAAATCCAGTCACCACAGAAATGTGTGCAAGAATTCAAAACACATTTTCCACAGCTTTGATATTACTTTTCAAAATTTCCATTCCACTTCCAGAGTTCAGTCGAAGCTCTCTGACAACATCAACATATTGTCTGGTTACCAAATGCTGTGGTGTATAGTTTGGCACTGTGTCCTCATAATCAGGCCACACCTGGGAGCTGGTGGGAACTCGCGCATCAGAGAACATCTACAACAGATGGTAAAACGACCTAAGCCAGGTGGGGCTCTTGTTTAATGACCATCTGAATTAAGTTTGGTTAATTTGGCGTGTCTCTAATTATCCCTAGCAACTGGACCCTCTACTCCATTTGAGAAGTTTGGATTTATATATTACGTATAAACTATCAGCACCAGCCCATCTGTGACCCTGTAGCTACACACATGTGGCCTTGGATCCAGCCACAGCTCTCATTTCTTTGCTTTTAGCTATAAGGAGCCTTCAAAGCAGGCCTCGCCCGTGCTCCGCAGCCTACTTTTCTCAGATTTTTTTGTCATCCATGACGTATTTCCCTTCACTCTTTACTAATCTTTTTATTAATAAAGAAAGCTTCTTCCAAACTAATATATTATTAGCACAGTATTTAAAAAGCAAGGATGTCTAGACCTATGTGGTGGCACATGCTTATAATTTCAGCACTTGAAATACAGAACATTCCTTTTCCAGGGATAAAAAAACAGACAAATGAAAATTATAGACATGATTAACTGAGATAATATGTATCTGTCTATCACTTGTAGTAAGTACATGGCATATAGTAAAAAACCATACATTGTTGGTGAAACAACACCCTCTTTACATTCTAACTATGATTTGTTCTGATTTCTTTCATCTAAATAAAATAGTATGTTTATTTTTCATTTTCTCTAACATTTAGACTATCTTTGATGGTAACAAAATTACAGGACTCCCACTGTGGTGAAAACATTGTCTGAATTTCAATATAGCCTCAGCTACTGTCAATCTACATGGACCTTCTTGGTTGAAGTAAGCCTTCTTCTTTAGAAGAGTTTTGACAATATGAATGATGTATTCTGTGTGCTAAAGAGGAGGCCTTGATGTTATGCAAATATTTCTCATCCGTGTCTCTTTAAATGTCAACCAATTAATTTCCCAAACCCACTCTAGCGTGACCCTACATTTTCATTCATTCTCTGTAGGCTTCCTGTTTTTATGAACTTTCAAATCAGTAGCTGCAGCCTCACCATCTGGACCCTCCCCACCTGAAGGGGCTTTAATTAGCTGACCGTATCCAGTAACTAAGATAGGCCAGTGCTCAGGGAACGAAAGGGCAGGCTGAAGTTGTTCAGGAATGTAGCAGCTAGCCGGCAGGCAGAACCTCAGAACAGGCCGTGGCTGACATGGATAACACTGTTGCTCTCAGAATTGGGCTGCAGTGCCAGGAACACCACCTCCCATACACACACACACACACACACACACACCACCACCACCACCACCACCACCACCACTCCTTGCCACTACTCTGCGGGTGCTGCCGGAGGGCTGGGGACCATTATCAACTCCCAGTTGTCATTTGATCTCCATCTGGCTGCTGTCGTTAGAGATGCCTTTTATCACTTGCCAGAAGTGTAAGCTGAAGACATTTCTGTTTCTCACAGATCTTTGCTTCTGCTCCTTGCTTTTCTACTTTTCAAATGAGTCTGTATGCATGTTTCCCATCATGGGAAACAAAGAACTCACCAGAGTATTTACCCACGAACTAGCTCATCTTGGTGGACCACACTTAGCAACAGCCTTTTTCTTTTCAAATCATCCTGTGTGTGAGTACAAATGCATGTGGGTCCCAGAGAGCACATTGGCATCAATCTTTTGCCATCTTTTTAGAGACAGCATCTCTTGTCTCTCTAGCCCATGAGTCTGGGATTGCCTACCTCCTTTCTCAGGGCTTAGAGGTGCTTGCTATAACATCTGGCTTTACGTGGGATCTGGAGATTTGAACTCAAGAGCTTACACTTGAACACTCACCCACTGAGCCATTTTCCCAGTCCGGGCAATAGATCTTTTTACAATAGACTTCTAGAGGTGCTCCTGGCTTTGTTGACTTCAAATATTGTTTTTAGTTTAGTGTGATTTTGAATTTCTTACATAGGATAAGCTTTGCTTGTTTGAGCCCATGCTGTGGCATGCTGTTGAGGTTCTAGTCCACAACAGCCTAACCATGTAATGATGTGGGTCTCCACAAATTAAACAATAAATGTCACAGTAACGCACCCTGGTCTGGGTCTTCTGACAGTTTAACCACCCAAAAGTGACAGAAGAATGAATTCTGAAGCCATGCTCCATGTACTTAATCGGCTAGAATGCTCTGCTCTCAGCCTAGTGACTCACTGTTGTGGTCATCTGTGAGCGAGGAGAATTCTGAAGCCATGTTCCATGTACTTAATCGGCTAGAATGCTCTGCTCTCAGCCTAGTGACTCACTGTTGTGGTCATCTGTGAGCGAGGAATCAGGTCTCAGTTACGGAAGTTCTTTAGGAAGTGACTTTACATTCCACACATGCTGCTGCAGAGAATGCCAGGTATCATAGGCTCCACACATCTCCAAACAAACACAGAACCCTGGTTTAATGTAGCAAATTAATCTTTGAAGAGATAACTAGAATACCCTAATAGTGATGTATTCTAATAAGATATATAATGCTTCTCATAACCTTTCTGTGTGTCCTTAGCACACAGTTTATTTTTTAAAAATTAAAAGATTCAACTTTCTGTGCAACTCCATTTACACATATGTGTAGAAATAATTTGGAAGGCCACCTGTTAACATCTAAAAAGTGCTCCTCTGTGAGTGTAAGATCACAAGTCATGCTGGTTTTTTTTCTTCCCAGTCTTTATTAATGTATTCTCAATAAGCATATTAAACTTCAGACATGTTAAAGTGAGGCTGGAGAGATGGTTCAGCAATTAAGAGCATTGGTTGCTCTTCTAGAGGACTCAGGTTCAATTCCCAGCCCTGACAAAGTGGCTCACAACTGCCTGTAATGCCAGTTCCAGAGACCATGACACCCTCTTCTGGCCTCCGTGGACACTGCACACACATGGTATATAGACAAAATACCTATACATATAAGAAAGTAATTAAAATTTTTAATTAAAATGTTTTTGAGGTGAATTTATCTTCAGTGAATCACAAGATGCTTGTGTAACCCAGTAAAAAGTTAAGGGCAAATCAAGCTTGGACCCTAACAGAGGTCAAATCAATAAGATATATAATGCTTGGCTCATACCAGAAGACGTCCTCCTGTCTGGTCCACTGAATCGGTACATCATATAAGCAACTTCTCTTCTTATTCAATTAGAACAGTTAACTCAGACCATTTTTCCAATATATTACATGCGTGCATGCATGTACACACATGCTATGTTGTTTGGTTAGTTGTTTTTGAAACAAGGTCTTACTGCACGATTTAGGACCCAAGCTTGTCTCAATTTCTCAATCTTTGTGCCTAAACTTCCTAAATCTTGGAATTACAGGTAATCTCTGTCTAGCTCACAACAGTGTGTGTGTGTCTGTGTGTGTGTGTGTGTGTGTGTGTGTGTGTACACTTGAGTGAATAATAGAGCCAACGAGGACAGCTTTATAGAATCAGCTCTCTCTTGCAACTTTTATTTTCTGGGAATGGATTCAAGTCACCAGGCGTAAGCAGCAAGTGCCTTTATATGCTGAGCTATCTTTGTGGCCCTCAAAATCATTTGCTGCAAGAAGTTTTTATTCAGACTTCCATAAAACACAAAACCACTCACAGAAACACACAAAACACCTCCATATACAAGCACTACACTACACTATACACACACACACACAGAACCCATATTTCTGCCTTTGAGGATTTCGCCTTGTCAGTTAGGAAATAAGAACAATAGAAAGAAACCTTAGAAGAGGACATTTAAAAATTAAGACATACAGCTCAAGAGACCTCAGAGGAGACAGAAATAATCTTAAGATGTTATGCAATCCATTATCTTATTGCAGTAGAAAAATGGAAGAAGATGCTAGACTATGTGTTCAAGATCAGGACTAACTTATCTTTTCCCTCTGTGTTCTTGTTGACATTGTGTACCACAGGGCACTGACTCAGTAAATAGCTGTGAACGATACCCATTAGTCAACAGACCTTTATTTGTCCTTGGACAGTTACTTCTTATTGTGTCATGGATTTGCTCAACTCTGGATATATAATGGTCAAATGATAGGCATGGTCCCTAACCTCATCAGGGGATCTCGTGGGAAGGTTGATACTGCTTAATAACAGGCAAAATAGCACTCAGTGAGATCAAAGAGGAAAGAGAGGGGCAAACCTGAAAAAAAAAAAAAACCAGCAAGAATCATACTTTGGCTAATGACTAATCCTGAATTTTTTTTCTCATGTACCTTCAATGTCAGGGAAAACTGACAGGGAAACTAAACATAGCTTGTAGGAAGGGAAAGAGGAGAGTACCTTGCTATCCGTAGGATGAAGTTGCTGTGTCTCTGGATCTGACCCAGGGCAGTCAGTTTTAGGCCCCAGAAGTCTGATGGAGTCTGGAAGTGGGGACCACTTGAGGGTTGCTAGCAAAAGCAAAGAAAGCCACTCAGGCCTCAGACACTAACCAGCTAATTAACTTTTGTGACAGCGTAATAAAGATACCAAATATTTCCCTTACCAAAATATACACAAGCTATCCAGATGTCCAGCTTTATTGGCGGTCTAGCTCAGCACAGCTACTTTACACATCTGTGAGCTTATTCATCCTGCTAGCCTTACAGTGCAGCTGTACACTCCACTTTACACCAGTAAAATGAAAGTGAGAGAAAAGCCAAATAGCTCATCCAGCATCATACCTGTGCCCTCACCCATCTGAGTTGAAAGGTCAGGATCTTTCTGCCATACTCAGCAGCCCTTTGTCTAAAGGATACTGCCCTGGTGAGGGACATGTCAAATATTGGATGTGTGTGGTTGGGAGTAGCTCGGCGATAGAACTTTGGCACAGCACACTCAGGACCCAAGGCACTAGCACCGGAGGAGAATGGGAACGTTACATTTAAAATGAGATGGTTGTCCCTGGAGGCAGGAAGTAAGCTGTAGAGTCAGCTGACCTTCTTGTTTTGAGAGATTATTTAATACAGACAGTTATGAATTCTGGGCAGATATCTTGACCGTTTCAATGTGTGAATTGACACCGTAGCTTCTGAAGTTTATTCTCAGAGAGGTGAAAGGACAGTCAGGATGGGCAGTTTCCACGAATGAACTGAACCGTGGAATTCTTCTGTAAACCAGAAGAATTTAGCTGTGAAAACCACTTTCAGCCTCCGGGAAGCTCAGCATTTGCTCTCTACACCAGTGAGTTGATATTGCCAACGTTCTGGTCTGCCATGTTGTTCTTACTTTACAGATCAGACAAATAGGGTTAGTACAGCAGAGAGAACCCAGGGAGCTTCCTGAGAACAGCTTGGCACCGGAGACATCTCACCGAAAGGTATGAGGATCAGTTCAATCTCGTGGGGAACTCCGGTGACTCCCAGAGGCTATTTGGATGGAGGACAATACTAAGTAAGTAGGTTCTTCACCCATTCGTCCAAGTTTCAGAAAAGGAGATCTACACAACTGCTTCCTTTCTTGCATTTTATGGCTCCCCTAGGTTGGACTCCCCTAATGAAAATGATAGGATGGTGCTCAATAACTAGAAAAAACCCACAGCATTTGAAATTGGCCTAACAGACCAAAGCAAAAATGGTGTGTTTGATCTTGAACTTCATGACCTCTGCCCACCCTCACCCATGCTTCTTTCCTTGGGAGCACTTTGTGCACCTCAAGTACTAACTCTGCAAGCCACCTTCTTAGTCATTCCTTAGGACTACGTTTCTTGGACATCCCTGGTACAAAGGCAAAGTTCAAGGCTGGAGCCTCTCTGGCTCTTACAATCACCACTGCTACTGAGCCAGCCTGGATGTCTTCTCTTAGCTGCCAGTCTTCTCCTGGCAGGACCACCAGAAGAATCTGCAAAGTAATCTAATCAGGTTACATCACTGCTGAGAAACCTGCTGCTCCTTCTTGTTGGTTGCGGGGTGGAATCCAGCCTCCTTTCATGATCTGGCCTCTGCCGACCTTGCCAGGATCATTTCCTGTCTCGTAAAGCCCTGCTCAGGGACTCCTTGTTCCAGCAGTTCTGAAGCAGTTATGGTATCTCCCAGGGCTGGTTTGATGGGTGTGACACCTGCTCGGTTACACAAAGCTTGGAAGCACTTCCTGTTTGATTTAATAGCCTGTTGTAACTGCTGTGAAATTGCTAATAATGTGTGCCCAAGGGTGCCCACAACTTCATTTTGTGTTGGGCTGGCACCCAAAACATGTGGTTTCATTCCTCTGTGCTGCTTAGACTTTGTCTCTGACTTGTGTCTTTCCCTCCACTTCAGTCGGAATGGTCTTTCTTTAAGACCCTGTCAGAACACAGCTTCTGAGAGCAGGAGTCCCTGGCACCATGGACTTCCACCTCTTGTGTCCCTCACTCCCCTGTTCTCTTCTGCCCCTTTATGTTGGACATACACCTCGAAGAACCCTGTGTGGGGATTAATCTCCTACCTGCCTGTCTTCTGTCATGAGACTTTGAACTCCTTAGGGACAGGGTTCATGCACGGTCTGGGCAGTAGAGTGTCATGGTTAAGAACTGTAGAGAATAAATGCCTGGCTGCAGTCACCCTGGAGAAACTACTCGACCTCTCCGTTTACTAGTTTCTCGTTTCTTAGTGGTAGAAACATGATCAAAGAATCTACCTTGAATGGATAATTCCTGTCGAATACTCACAAAAAAAAAAGGCTCATCATTTAGTAGGTGGCAGAATAAGAGCTACCTCTTCCTGGACATTGTTCTTGTCCTATTCCTTTGACTCAGTACACTCTACAATCAACAGAACATGTATTTCTTACAAGCTAAATACGCACTGTGAATCAGGCTCTGTGTCAGCTCCCTGGACTACAAAGTAAAGAAAGTCCTGGCTTCTGTCCTTGAAGAGTCGACTTTTATCAGGGAGAGGAATGAGCAGCTAAGAAACATGGTCCGATGTGATAAAGTGCTGAATGCAGAATATTGTAGAACACGGGGCAGGGCATTCAAAACAGCCTGGGGAGAGGAAACTCAATTGGGATTGTATAGAACAAGCAAGAGTTAGCTAAACGTGGAAAGGGAGGTTATTATAGGGACGGAGATTTTATGCAGAAGCATAGGTGCATGGTTTCAGTTCTGCATGGCCTTCTGTTTGACTGGAGCAAGTGAACCAAGTCATTCTGCAGGGGCGAGAGAGAGTGAGTCAGGCAGGAGGCGTGGATGGGTTCCTACGCTGGCCTGCAGGTGGAGGTTGCCTGGAATGCCTTTCAAAGAGTTTGGAACCTGCCCTGAGTCACTCTCACTCTCCAACTGGGTGTGGAGACCTCACTGTAAGCTACTATGCTAGACATCAAGGAGCCCAAGATGTAAGGATACAGTTTCTATGCTCGAGAAATCTACTATGACATCACTAGAATTTTACTTCACTACTAAAAAATTTTATTTTATTATATAATATGTGTTTATGTGTGAGTGTCTGCTATATGTATATGGGTGCCCATGGAAGCCAGAAGAAGGTGTCAGATCCACTTGAAGCTGGAGTTACTGGTGGTTGTGAGCTGCCCAATGTGGGGGCTGGAAATCAAACTCTGGTCCTCTGCAAGAGCAGCAAGTGTTTTTAACTACTGAGCCATGATTATAGCCCTTCATTATAATTTTCATAAAGGACAAGTAAACTTACTCTTAAGTACATAGAAGCTTCCAAAATTAATAGTGATGCACGGTCACTATTGCATTTCTGGGTTCTGTATAGAAATCTTTCTGAGTGTCTGGTTTTAACATGCGAGAATAAAGATGCTTCTTACCTTGTAGATGCATGAGTTGGTTTCTGCTTAGAAAGCCTCACCAAGTTCCGGAACCATGGCCATTGAAGAAATCCTGGAAACTCTCCAGACCACACTCATAACTGTTAGAAAGTTATATAGTCTGAATTGTGCTTTCCAACACTTGGGAAACATATACGAGATTCAAAGCCTGGCTTCTTCATCTACTATTATGTATACTGTCTTTTTATACAGCTATTCCTAAACCTCAAATTCTCATTTGTAAATTTGAGATAATAATATGTTTTGCTTAACTGTTCAGTCATCCAAAGACCTTGTCTTCTTACAAATGTTTACTGGATACCAAACATTGAACTAGGTACTAAATAAACACTGATCCATGAGAATCATGCTACTACAGCTCTAATAAACATATAACTTGAGAAGGGAGGAGCAATAAATGATCTTGGTGCTATGATGAAAAATAAAGGGGGAACATATAAATCAGACATTCATTGTTTCAGTGAAATGCTGGAAGCAGGTTCACCATCCTGAAGGTACAAGGTCTAAGGAACATTGTGTGTGTTCTTATTAAGGCCTGGATTGCAGCATACATGATAGAAGTACATGTGTATCTCTGTGTGGTCTCTCTTCCCCCTTATAAAAAGACACCAAGACCCAATCATAGGGCTCCACCTGAATGACCAAACCTAATCACTCCACAATGAACATAAGCCTTAATGCTATAGTTGGTTCAGGGATTAGGTTTAGGTGACTTTAATCAACTGTTAAAGCAACAGTCAGTCCTGGTGGGAAGTCAAAGGAGGCTTCCCTGCAAAGATCATAGACTGTAGAGGGCAAGCTTTGTAAATGAAGATGGGGAAAGGGTTTTAGGGAAGGAAAATGGCTTGTGCAAAGGCTCTGAGCTGGTTGAGGAGGTACTGCAATGGAAGAACAGAAAGTAACAGAGTACATTGAGAACTGAAAAGGAGGGCATGTAAGAATGTTTCTAACACTAAACCTCAGCAAGTTCACTCCTGTGAATGACCTATGGGGAATTGCTGCTGTGTGTCCACCAGCAGACATGTGTGAGAATACTCTCGGGAGCGTTGGCCTTGTTCATGTTGGCATAAATCTGAAGTAAGACAAGCACAGAAAGAAGTAAAATCTTTTTCATTTTTTGAACCAGGATTTCTCTGTGGCTTTGGAGCCTGTCCTGGAACTTGCTCTTTAGACCAGGCTGGCCTTAAATGCACAGAGATCTGCCTACCTCTACCTCCAAAGTGTTGGGATTAAGGGTGTGCATCACTATTGCACAGCTAAGAAAAATTCTTATACGCTTTTAAGGGTGTGCATCACTATTGCCCAGCTAAGAAAAATTCTTATACGCTTATATAATAAAAGGTTATTCAAAGGCTAAATGGGGGAGAGGCTCACCAAGTCCCACCCCTGGCTGAGTAGTTATTGACAACTGATAGTTCCGGAGGGAGGGAGAGTCAGTTTTCTTCGGGAATGAGGCCCCCTGCTAGGCTGCCAGTGTTCTGTTGACTGGACCTGCACCCGTGCACGTGCGGGCGGGTAGCACTATGAGTACTGAAAGAGTACTCTGAGTAGTTTTGTTTTGTTTTTGTTGGTGGTGGGTTTTTGTTGTTGTTTTGTTTTGGGTTTTTGGTTGTTTTTTGTTGTTGTTGTTGTTTCGTTTTTTCGAGACAGGTTTTCTCTGTAGCTTTGGGGCCTGTTTTGGAACTAGCTTTTATAGACCAGGCTGGCCTTAAACTCACAGAGATCCACCTGCCTCTGCCTCCTGAATGCTTGGATTAACGGCATACACCTGGCTGAGTTTTTAAAGATTGTGTACTGTTGGGAGGGAAAGGTGGTAGCAGAGGAGGAGTTGGAGGTAGGTAGTGTGAGGGTGGATTTGATCAAAACACATTACATTCATGCATGAATTTCTCTTTTTTCTTTCTTTTTGGTTTTTCTATTTGTTTGTGAGTAGTGATGGTTTTGTTTTGTTTTGTTTGAGATAGTTTGTGTAGGCCTTGCTGTCCTATAACTCTCTCTGTAGATCAAGCTGACCTCAGACTCATGGAGATCTGCCTGCCTCTGCCTCCCAACTCCTGGGATTAAAGGTGTGCACCACCACCACCCAGCCATGAATGAATTTCTCAAGTAAAAAACAGAAGAAAGGGATATGCCAGAGTGAAAATGAATGAAATATAGTTATTCAAACCAACGTATTGAAATAGTATAAATTAGTACTTTGTCTGGAGAGAACACACTGTTAAAAACCAGCTTATTATATTATACATAATATTATTATATACAATTTTTTAAAATTGTGGGACCTACCTTTGAAGTACTTGTAAAAGACAAGGAAAATAAACTTCTGACAGGATCTTGGAACAAATGGTAAATTTACCCTTTGTTAAACAACTAGAAAATGTGTGAACAATGTTGTCAGAAAATGAGCAAACAGCAGCAGGTCTCTCCAGGTGACATTCAAAGAAAGGAGCCTTCTAAACAGAGTCCATCTGTCTCTTCTGTGGGAGGGAGCAAAATGTGGAGTTGGAGAATAAGGTGGCCACAACTTACAGCACAGACTTACAGAGATTTCAGGGTGGGCGGCCAGATTAGAGCCCTAAGAATCTGCAGGAGATTCACTTCGTGTCTTTGGTGACATGCTAACCCTTGGTAGAGTGACAGGAACTATCTGAAACTACTGAAAGGCTTTTCAGAAATGAGAAAGCAGAGTAATTCCCAGACCTCACAAAGACTGAGAGATGTTTTTGTTCCCACAGTTCAAAACAGAAAGACCTCATAATGGTTGAAGTACCAGAAAGAACCTTAGACATAGAATATCCTGGTTGTAGACTTAAAGGGCTGAAATGGCACCCAAAATAGTAAGGCTTAACAGAAAGCTAGAAAAACCCCAACTGTGATCCAGATAGCCTGGCTATGTGCCAGAAGGAAATGTATCAATGTCCAAAGAACACAAGGAAATCTAGAGATCAGCAACAAAATTCATACTGCCCAATATGATAATTTAAAAATAAAGAACTATAAATCATAATAACTATAAATAAGTAATGAGTAAAATCGCAATCTAGAATATGGGTAAAAGTACAAGCAATAGAAACAGAAACAGAAATGGTATCAATGCTGGACTAGTGGACAGGAGTGTTCAAACAGCCATTATATATATTCTTTGTGTGTCCAGAAGGCAGAAAAATATCACCGTAATGAGGAAAGAATTTGAAAATGTGAAGAACACCCAAGTGGAACTTCTAGAGATGAAAACTACCATGTTGAAAGTGATAACTTTGTTGGATGAGGTGTTCCTTTGATGTGATGTCTCTCCCTTTCTATCTGGCTTCAATTGAAGCGTTTGGTCCATTCACATTGAAAGTAACTATGAACGTGTTGGGTAAGTAGGCCTGTTTGCTCTTTCTCCCCTCTTCATTTCTACTTTTCCTTTCTTTTGTCTATCCCTCCTTTACCATGTTGTGTGTTAAGAGTTATCTTTTTGTATTCCAATTTAATTCTTCTTTTGACTTGGTGGCTGTATCTTAGCCTTATTTTCAAGTAGCCCTCTAAAACCAGAGTGCTTCTTTAGCTTATCCCACTATAGAGTAAGTAAATGCTAGTGCATTTATGCTACTGTGTAAGAGCCTCTGGCCAGCTGAGCAGCATTCTCTCCCCCCAGTGTCATTATTGGTACACACACAGTGTGATACCCTGTTAAAAGATTTGTTTTAGAGAATCGGATATCCAGGGTTGGGGAGGTGGCTCAGGGAGTAAAGTGCTCAGTGCTTACTGTGCAAGTGTGAGGACCTGAGCTTGGATTCCAGCGTCCAGATAAAATCTGGGAGTGACAGTGACTGCCTGCAAACCTAGTGTGGGGATTGGGTGGGGCAATGACAGGAAGATCCCAGGGGTGTAGTAATCAGCCAGTCTAGCTGAAACTGACAGCTTCCAGTTCATTGAACTAGCACGTCTCCAAAGATAAGGTGGAAAGCAAAAGAGGAAGCCACCAGAAGTTGACTTTTGGCCTCCATAAGTATACACCCAGGGGAATACACCCACCCATATAAGTGCACACACACACACCAGCAACCACACATACATACACCCAGGGGAATACACCCACCCACATAAGTGCACACACACACACCAGCAACCACACATACATACAAAACACGTGCCAGAAATATAAGAAGTTGTATACCTTTAAAGTGATTGAGAGGAAGTATATACTATGTACATGATTTTGTATTTGTGTCCATGTTACAATGCTGGTGTTTTATTTCCTCTTGTCCGTCCCGGTTCTCACCTGCATCCCATTCCTGTAGCCTGATCACCTTCCTTAATTCTGACAGATATGGAATCGTCATCATTTGTCTGTAACATATTTATTTTATTTTAATTATTTCCCAAAAATGTTTTAGATATATAATGATATACATTTCTTTGTTCTTGGGGTTTTATATTGATTTGTCCCTGGATATGCCAATTCACTGTTTCCTAGTGGCCATTGTCTTTTGTGAGGTATCATTAACTGTAGGGTTTTCAGTCTTTAATCAGGCAATTTTTTTCCGTGTATGTGTGTTTATGTGTGGTGTATATGCACGCATTGGGTGCGTGTTCATGTGCATGTGTGTGTATATGTGCATGCATATGTGGTATATGTGGTGTCCATACATACATTTATTTTATGCTTGGTCACATGTGCATATATGTGTGAAGCCCAAGGCTGATATCAAGAGTCTTTCTAGGTGAATCTTCACCTTATTCATTGAGGCCAGGTCTGTGGATTGTACTGAGAGCTCACTGATCTGGCTGGCTTGGCTGACCATTTGCTGCAGGGATCCCCTGCCTCTCTCTTCCTAGCGGTAGAAATGCAAGTGACAACCCCCCCGCCCCGCAGCTCCTACGTACATGGTTTCTAAGGTTACCCAGATTCTGGTTCTTGTGCTTATGCAGCAAGCCCTTTACCCACAGAGCCATGTGCTAGGCCCCTCAACTCAGGGATTTCTGTTGTGCTTTCTTCTTTCCTTCTTTTGGGAATTTCAGTTAAAAGCAAGATAGACTATTCCATGTGACTTGACACAGGGCTCCAAAGTTCTGTTCAATTTACATTTTTCTCTTTTCTTTAGATTTACAGTCTGTGTAGATCCTTAAGTTCACCAACACTCTTATGGCAGGGCAAACCTCTGGAACTCATCTAATACGTTCTTCATTTCAGTGACGTTCTTTGCAGCTGGAGGACTTCTGCTGCCTCTTTTTGTCTCATGAGGGTCCCAACTGTTTTGAATCACTGTCAGCACCCAGCCCTTGCTTATCTGAACATGCACATTTTAAATTCCTTATACATTAGCTGGACGTGGAGGTGCTCACCTTTAAGCCCAGCTCTTAATGGGCAGAAACAGGTGAATCTCTATGAGTCTGAGCTCAACTTGGTCTACATGATGAATTCCAAGTTTCTCAGTGCTACGCAGTGAGACTTTGTTGTCTCAATTAATTAATTAAACATGAAATTATATATATATATACACATATATGCATACATATATATGTGATGTCTTGGAATATTATTTTCTTTAATCCAATATCTGGAGCCTTTTGAAATCAATTTTTATTAACTAGTTTTTATTTCCTGAGGATGAGTCATTCATTTCTGATCATTTTTTGGTGTTTAAAAAGCAAACATTGAAGCCGTATACTTAAGTGGTTTTATGTTCTATTTATTTTACTTATAATTGTCATTAGGTATCTGACTTGTCTGCACTCAAAACTCAAAACCTGTCTCTCCCAGAGTATGTCGCCACTCATCTCTGCCCATCTGCTTCCCTCCGGGAGTAGGTGTGCTGGCCCACTAGTGTTTGGCATATTGATGAACAAATGATGTGGTCATAGGTTAGGCTCGGTTGCTTAAGCCATAAGGCTTTCACTCTCTGCTGAGTGTGTGGGTTGAAGTATGGAAAAAGGCTCAGAGTTCCTCGAGTCTCTGCAGACATACAATTTTCACCGGGCTCTTGGAGATGCACAAATAACTCAGTACTTAGCCTGTGCTGTGTGAATTTTTATCATACCAGCCCTTCTGTGACTCTCGCCTGGTTTGGGCACCCTTCCCAAACCAAATCCACTACTGCCAAATGGTAAGGCTTCAGAGTTCACTACTCAGCATAGGGATATGTGTATAATAAGTCTCCTGTATAGTGAGTGATATTTTATTTGTGTTTAATAAATAAAGCTTGCCTGAAGATCAGAGTACAAAGCTAGTCACACTTGTCAGTCATGCAGACCAGGCAGTGGTGGCACACACCTTTAATCCCAGCAGCCACTCTAGTCAGCCATAGAAGCTGAGCAGTGGTGGTGCATGCCTTTATTTCCAGCACTAAAGAGTAATATAAGATGGGAAGAGACAGGAGATCATTGTCTCAGTCTGAGGTTTGGTGGAGAGCATTGCAGTCTGCAGTCATGCTGAGGATATAGGTAAGAAGTCTCTAGTGGCTTGGCTGCTTTGCTTTTCTGATCTTCAGCTTGAACCCCACTATCTGTCTCTGGGTTTTTATTATTCTATTTATTCTACTTATAATTATTGCCTTTTGTATTTATTATAGACAAGGGACAGCCACTCTGTCCCTTGTCTAAAATAAAGGCCTCATATGCATTCTTTACATGGCAGAGTTTTCATGAGTTTAAATTCTTAGGCTTATCACCCAACTTTGGTCATTTTCCAGTTCTCTAAAATGATGGTTGTTAATAATTGTGTCCAAAATTATACTCGTTTGCTGTGGAGGTGAATCTCTGACCCCTCTTTGTGCTAAAATTATAGGAAGTAGAATATCCAATCAGGTTTTTTTTGGGGGGGGTTGGGTTTTTTCCTTTTCTTTTTGTAGACCATGCTGATGTCAGATTTGCTACATAACCAAGACCAATCTTGAATTATTAGTTTTACTGCCATATTTCCCAAGTGCTGGCATTACAGGTGTGTTTCTCTGTGTCCAGCAAATACAATGCATGGCAACCGCAGTGGCTGAAGGTAAATAAACTTTACCAGGTGGCAACGAGCGTGTGCAGTAACTCGAAGTCTCATACATTAGTGGTGGGGTTGAAAAAAACAAAACAACATAATCTGTTCAAGCACTTGGATTGTGTTGACAGTGTCTTGAAAGCTAAGCACATATTTTTACACACAATCCAGCCCTCTCATACCTGGGTATTCATCCAAGAAAAGTGAAAAGATATGCTCATAAATAGACTTGTACTTCAACTTTCACAGCAGTGTTGGTCATAATAGCCTAAAACAATTAATAACTCAAATATTTCTCAACTGACTATTTGGACAATACATATAAATCGGGAAATAAAATTTAAAAGTATTATTCTCCCTGGAAGAGATAAAATGGAGAGGAACACATACTGTATGATTCCATTTATATAAAATGCTAGGAAAGGCAAGACTATGCTTTCAGGAATCAGTGGTTCCTAGAGGCTGGGGAAGGAGTGGAGACTGAGTATAGGTAAATAAAACCTTCTCAATCGTGATTGTGGTCGTTGTTACTGATTTGCTAGCAAAATTTACTGCGTTGTGTTTCTTAATGTGTGAGTTTATTACATATGTTAAAATAAGTCTGGTTTTCTTAGAGCAAGCGATAGCTTTCACAGTGTTCATGTGGAGGACCGCTAGGGGAAAATGGTTGTCAACAGTCTTTCTTAGCCGTAGACCCTGTATGCTATCTTGCTGACCTGCTAGGCAAGATGTGTTCACTGGGGTAATTGTCAATGATTGATAGGTTGTAGCAAATTCTTGTTGAACTTGAAACTTGCTCCAGAAGAGGAAATTCACATATGGTATCTGGGAAAGTCATAGACCCTAGTGGGTGACCACACAGTTTTGCTAAATGAACAGGATGTACCTGTCAAATGGCCTTCTAAATATTTATGCTGCTGCTGGCATCTTTGGTCAGAAAAGCTTCTTTTTCAAGTAGGTATCAGTTACCGCAGAGACTCAAGAAATGACTCTTGAGTGCTCAGTCCTAAGCTGAACCATTATATCATCTCCCACCCCCACCCCCAAAAGTTCAAGAAATGTCAAAGAAGAGGGAACAGAGAAACAGGAGAGGCAAAGGAAGAGTGTGGTAGAACATTGTCATCTGGGCAAGATGTGGGCAGTGGACTCCTGAACTCTTAGCATCTATGATTACTTCCAGACGATCTGAACAAATAGGGGGCCTATTGACCTGCCATCACAGACGGAGAAGGTCTACGGAGACCCACTACTCCTGGAGGTTCTAAGGCAGCTAACGGCTCCTAGTGTAGGAAGAGAGACTTTCCTCAGTGATGGAGCCACCGGTAAGCTGCCTGTTCTACTGTCAATAACCCAAACTAAAGCCATTGGATCACACACCTACCCACAGACATAAAGGTCGAAGAAGGACTAGTTGCAAAGAGGTTCAGTTGGAGTGGGAAGGAACAAGATGAAGTAATGGAGTTAATGTGATCAAAATATATACATGTCAGGAAATGTCATAATTAAATCCATTATTATCTAAAACTAATATATGCTGTTAAAATATTAAAGAGAAAATTGCAAGGGAATAATTTAAAATGACATTTACAACAGTGATTATTTTTTGTTATAGTTATAGGGAGAAAAACTCTGATAGGTACATATAAAAAGTTTGAATATTGGTGATGTTTTCTATAATTTTTCTATATTTTAAATTAAAATGTAAAATAATGGGAGGACCAAGTAAGGGAAGAAGAAATGTAAACATAAACGGGAAATCTTAGAAAGTGAAGATAGCAACCCGAGCAGAAAATGATGGCAAGATATTTTATATTAAATGTTTTTTATTTTATTTCTAGTTGAAAATAAAGTTATTTTTATACAATATATTCTGATCATGATTTCCCCTTCTCCTCCTCCCAGATCCTTTCCACCTCCAAATAACTTTTTCTCTCTCTCTTAAAAAAAAAAGGCAAGTAAAAAAGACAAATAACAAGGATAAAACTAACTGAACAAACTAACAATCAAAAAAAGAGAAAGTATAAGAAGTGCATAGATGCACAGGTGTGTGTGCATGTGCATACTCACGCACACAAACACACGCATATGCACAAAATGCTCAGATAAGTAAATATAAGATTAAAAAAAAAACCTCCACAAATACCTTTGGGTTTGCTTTATGTTGGCCATCTATGCATGGACATGGGCCCGCACTTAAGTGTGGTTTGTATACCCAGCTACACTCCCTTAGAACAACTAATATTTTGTTTGTGAGCAGCTGGTAACTGGAGACAGTTTTTGTGTTAGGACCAAGGACTTGTGCCCACTTAGCCATCTCAGCACTGGGACCCCGCCTGGTTTGGATCCGTGCATGCCCTGTGCATGCTGCCAAGACATTTGTCAGTTCACACGTGCATCAGTCCTATTGTATCTAGGAGGACTTTCTTCCAACCCTCGGGCTCTTAGCATCTTTCTGCCTCCTCTTCCACAAAGTTTTCTGATCACTGAGAGGAGGATTTGATTAAAACATCCTATTTAGGACTGAGTGTTCCAAGGTCTCTTGCTGTATGCACATTGTATAACTGTGGGTCTCTGTTTTAGTTCCCATCTGTTGTAGGAGGGAGCTTCCCCGATGATGACCAAGTGAGAAATTATCTATGAGTAGAGTAGAATGTCATTAGAAGTCATTTTGTTGCTCTGCTCCTTTAGCAGAACAATAGCAATAGTATTAGGTTTTCCCCTAGGCCCGTGACCCTTATCGTCTCTTATAGACCACCAGAGCAGTGTCAGGCATGGGTTCCAACTCATGGAGTGGGCCTTACGTCTAATCAGGCAGTGGCTGGTTATCCTCACAACCTTTGTGTCACTATTGTGCCAGCATATCATGTGAGCAGGACACCACTGTAGATCAAAGGGTTTGTAGCAAGGTAGGTGTTTACCTTTCTCCTCCAGTAGTATGAACGCCAGTAAGAAGGGGTGGAATCGTCAGCTAAGCACCAGCTCAGCTTCTCAGTTTTCAGTGAGATATGTAAGTGTGGTCTTCAGCAATAAGGCCTTGCCATCAGTTTGTGGAGATTAACCAGTAGCATTGGCAGTAGCCTGAGTTGTTTGGGGGGTTTCCATGGGGTCTCTTTGGCCAACAACTCGATTAGATGTAACCCATTCCCGGTACTAGAGGTTTCACTTGGTGTCAAGAGACATCTAGTTTGGGCTTTGTCTCCTGTTACTTGGTGATTCCATTTAGAATTCTTTCATGTATGTGGATATTTTAAGAAACTTCTACTCTTGTAGGTTTCTGTATGACCTCTCAAATTGCCCTAGTGTTAGCCATCTCCCCATGTTCCTTCCTTTACTCCCCTCTTTCCTCCTTCTCTCCATCTAAGCCTCCTCTTCATATCTCTCTATACTACTGCTTTTTTCTTGGAAGATCCTTCTGTCCCCTATAGTTCCTTACTCTATACCTAACTTCTGTGATTAGGATGGTAACATGTCTATCAAAAGCTTAAAAGTTAACAAACACACACAAGAGAACACATATAATATTTGTTTTGTTGGGTCTGGGTTACCTCATTTATTTTTCTAGTTACACCCATTTATCTGTGAATTACACAATATCATTTTTTAAATGGACATCTAGGCTGTTTCCAGTTCTGGCTATTATAAATAAAGCAGCAATGAACATAGATTTGATCAAATACCCCTATTGTAGGATGTAGAATTTTCTGGGTGTATGCTCAAGAGAGGTATATCTGGATCTTGAGATCGATCTGGTCCCAGCTTCCTGAGGAACCACCACACTGATTTTCATGGTGGCTCTACAAATGTGCACTTCCACCAGCAGTGGATGAGCATTCTGACTTGCATTTAATGACTAAGGATGTTGAACATTTCTTTAAGTCCTTCCTTGTGTTTCACCTTTTTGAGAACTGTCTGTTTAGTTATGTGTCCCATTTTTAATTGCATTGTTTTCTTGATATCCAGCTTTTTGTTTGTTTCTTTTTCAAGACAGTTTCTCTGCATAGCCTTGGCTGTCCTGGAACACATTCTATAGACTAGCTGGTCATGAATTCAGAGATCTTCCTGCCTCTGCCTCCCAAGTGCTGGGATTAAAGGTGTGTGCCACCACTACCCAGCAAGTCCTTTATATATTTTAGATATTAACCTTCTATCAGATGTGTAATTGGCAAAAAAACTTTCCCCATTTTGTAGCCTGTGCTTTCCCCAAATGCTAGTGTCCTATGCTGTACGGAAGATTTCTAATTTCATGAGATCTCATTTATGAATTGTTAATTTTAGTGCCTATGCTACTAGCACCCTGTTCAGAAAATCTTTTCCTATACCAGTGAGTTCAAACCTATTCCCCACTTTCTTTTCTATTAGATTCAGGATATCTAGGAAAGACCAGATACCCCAATGATACCCTCATGATGATGTTGATGTCCTTGATCCACTTAGAATTGAGTTTTGTTCAGGGTGATAAGTTTGAATCTATTTGCATTCTTCTACACATAGCCATCCAGTTTGACCAGCACCAGAACCACTTTTTGAAGATGCTGTTGGTGATGAGATCCAATTTTAATCCATGGTGGTCAGCTAGGATGCAGGCCTACTGCATCAGTTTTCTTGTATCTGTTGAGACTTGCTTCCAAATAAGTGAGCAGTTTTGCAAAAAGTTTCATGAGGTGCTGATAAGAGAATATATTCTTTTATGTTTCTGTGCAATGTTCTGTAAATATCTGTTATGACTATTTTATTTTGACAATATTTAACTCCAGCCTTTCTCTGTTAAGTTTTTGTCTAGGTGACAAATCTGTGGTGAGTGGACTATTGAAGTCACCCACTATCACTGTGTGAGGGTCAATATGTACTTTTTATGTAATAGTATTTCTTGTATGTACTAGGGTGCCCTTGTGTTTGCTGCAGAGTTGTTTAGAGTTGCAAGACCCTCTTAGTGGATTTTTTTCTTTGAAAAGTAAGCATGTAGTGTCCTTCCCTATATTTCTTATTAGTTTTGGTTTGAAATCTATTTTGCCAGATGTTAAAATGGCTACACCTGCTTTCCTTTTATGCCCATTTTCTTGGAATACCTTTTTCCATCCTTTCACCTGGAGATAATACCTATTATTGCTGGTAAGGTCTTTTTCTTGGATGCAAAGGAAAAATTGGCCCTATATTCTAATCCAATCAGTTAGTCTGTGTCTTTTTTTTTTTTCTGAAGCAGGGTTTCTCTGTGTTTCCTAGAACTCATTCTGTAGACCAGGCTGTTCTCAAACAGTTCTGCCTCCCGAGTGTTCACCACCACTGCCCAGAACAGGAGGGAACAGCAGTATGTATGTATGGGATCTGTGTCTTTTTATTGGGGGAACTAAGAGCAGTAATATTGAGAGTTATTAATGAGCAATGTTTATTGAGTCTTTTTATTTTGTTGTTGTTGTTGTTGTTGTTGTTGTTGTTGTTGTGTGGGGTTTTTTTCCGCCTTCTTTTGGTTTGCTGGTTTGCAGGAGCTAGAGCATGCCATTCTGCCGATGGTAATGACATCCTACAGAAAGTGAGTAGTGACGGAGAGGAAGGAACCATGCAGGAGGACAGTAGCAGGTGCTTCTGGGGTCACGTGGCAGCGTCAGTCTGTGATCATGGGTGTACCCCTTTCCTCATGAAAGAGGGGAGCATAAAGAGATGGGCCCAGACGTAGGAAAGTGTAGGAATTTAGTGTAGGAATGTGAAGCAATCTCCTCTGGAAACGTTTCTGGGTGAAGTTTTTTGGGGGACAGGCAGCAGAAGTGGTAAGGGGTAGGTTTGAGAAGATGACTGGACATGGCTGTGTGCGGACCTTAGTGGAGACTAAAGGAGCCATGTGTTCACTGCCTGGCAGATTGACCAGCACTCCTTCCTCCTATCTTACATGTTTACTTAGCCAGTTCAGGAGTCGGGGTGCTTTGTGGAGAGCTAGCGGTGTTGTGACTGTGGCCTGAGTAAGGATAAGCAGGGCAGGCAACTGCCTTCAGGCAGTCCCCTTGTGGTCGATCTGCTGTGTAAACACGGTGGGAGAGCTGTTTCCAGCACTGTACAATCCCCAAGAGGGCAGAGGGACTCCACTAAGGTTTGCGTGCCAGCCAAGCATTCTGGTACCCAGAGCTTTCTTGGGGAGGTTTTGTTGGGGGTATTTGCATGTGGTTGATTCGCTCTGCACTGAGCTTATTCACCTGCTGGCCCCTTGGCTGCACTTCCACTCTTTATGTGGTGTATAGAACATACTTTGTGGGGTAGACGTGTGCCCTGGAGCGTATGCTGGACTGCAATAGAAGGTTCTGGTTAGGACGCAACTCCTGCTTTACTTTTTTTGTCTATGTATCATTGCAGGAGCTCAGTCAATGTGGAAAAACTAATCAACCCAGCAAAATTGCACGAGTGAGTATTTACTGCGGTGCTTAGGAGACGGGCATTAGCAACAGTTGCAGATAAACTGTCCTCAGTCACCCTCAAGCAGACTGACAAGACACACAAGGTCTTATTAAAGAGTAATATCGATATAGAGAATGAGTTCCATTTGAAGTCTACAGAAGTGAGTAGTAGATTTGTGAGTTAAGACAAGTTGTCTTACTTTCTCAGCCTGTCTCCTTGATTTTAGAAAATAGATAAGGTGACTAGCATAGTGCCAGGACACAGAGCGCAATAAAATTAATTCACTGCTTGGAAACACCTTTTCCATCCTGTGTCTCCTTTGACAGCAGAGTGCTGGTCTCATCTGCTGATGCAGGTTGAATGACACATACCTGCAGTTTGCATAGCAATTTTTCCACGAATGTTATGTGCATTAATTTTTATTATTTTTCTTCATCCTCACAGGTAACTCTCAGATGTGGGAGCTTGTGTCTACTTTGCAGAAGAGAAAGCTAAAATATAGAAAGATCCATATTCTATTCTCTGTGTGTGTGTGTGTGTGTCTGGAGCAAGCATTCCCCTAGTTGTTGCTGCTGCTGCTATTTTTTTTTTTTTTTTGTCATGGTTTTGTCTTTTGGGCCAGGGCCTCACTGTGTAGATCTTGCTGGCCTGGAACTTACTATCTAGATCAGATTGACCTCAAACCCACGGAAAGTTGTCTGCTTCTGCCTGTGAGTGCTGGGATTAAAGGCACTTAAAGGCACATGCCCAGCCAAGATCCATTTTCTTAATTCCTGGCAACTAGTAAATGGTAGAATGAAGGTATGTGAACTTAGCTTCGCGGCTGGGAGTGTGGTAGTAATGGTAGCAGATCTGTAGCACAGCTAGCGTCAGTAGCACAGTATGAGTACAGGGAGCTTGTATTAGCTGGGAATGGTGGTTCATGCTACAGTCCCTGTGCTTAGGCGGTGGAGGCATAAGAATCAAGAGTTTCAGTCAGCCTAGGCTATATGGTGGGATTCTCTTTCAAGAGAGAGAGGGGACACTTGGGTGAACACGAGATTTTTGTTGATCTTCAAATGTGTAGTAGTAAGCTGCTTGTTCATCCCGGCTGCACAGAACCAAAATAACCAGACAGAAACTGTATTAATTAAGTCACTGCTGGGCCCATTAGCTCTAACTTCTTATCAGCTAGCTATTACATATTTAACCCATTTCTGTTAACCTGTGTATCACCACAAGGTCGTGGGCCTAGCAAAGTTCCGGCACATCTGTCTCCAGTGGCAGCTTCATGGCTTCTCCCCCTAACTCCTCCTTCTTTCTCCCACCATTCAATTTAGTTTCCCCTGCCTACCTAAGTTCTGCCCTATCATGGGCTCAAGACAGTTTTCTTTATTCAGTAATGGTAATCACAGCATACAAAGGGAAATCCCACATCAAAAATACGGTAAGATTTTAGTAGGGGAAGAAGGATGACCCCTTTCTAACACAGGGAGTGACTATGAGCAGAAGCTCAGAGTCTGGACAGAGGCAGCCAGTATTACTCCCAACACTAGTCCTGTCCGACCATACCAGGTGCAGGTGTGGGCCTCCCAGGGAAGCAGAATAAGAAGAGGCATCAGAAAACAGACTGCCTTGGCTATGTCAGAACTAAATACTGCAGCATGCTGCTGCTTACATGTTTATCAGCACCCTGTGTGCCTACCTGTACCCAAGGATAGGAGCTGGGTTAGAAACAAACATTTGAAATTTGTGTTGCAAAGGGTGTTAAAAAAAAATATGTATTGTGAGTCTAGAGGATGACTCAGTAGATAAAACACTTGCTGCACAGTTGTGAGAACCAGAGTAAGGATTCTCAGCACCTATGCCAATGCCTGGTAGGTGTGGTAACTCTCTTAGAATCCCAGAGCTTGGCACACAGATGAGATCCCCGAAGCAAGCTGACTAGCTAGACTGGACTAACTTTGGGTTCAAGTCAGAGACCCTGTCTTAATAATAAGGTGGAGAGGAATCAAGGAAGGCACATGATATTATTCTTGGGCCTCCACACCCATGTACTCACCCACATGCAAACACTCATACAAGTATACATACACCTTGCACACATAAACATGCAAAACAATTATAATGGACATTTTTACAGAGCTTTAGAGTCTGTTCATTGTTTCATATCCAAAGGTTTTTGCTGATTCTCATGATAAGCTTATCACTGGGCAAGTCAAACATGCCTACTTCAGAATGGGTACTCAGTCAGTGACCATACTACCCTGAACACTCCCAATAGCATCAGAATGGGCACTGAATCATGGTTGCCTCCTCTTGTAAAGTCTAAACAGTGAAGGTCAGCAGTACTCCTCAGGGACTTGTCCTGTTCACAAAGCCAGTGTGTGCCGTGGCTAGAACTGTGATGAGCTCCTTGCTCCCAGCTCACCCGGATTGACATGCTCTTGTGTAGTCTTTCCTGTGTAACTCTTCCAAGGAATGACTACTGGGTGCCTACTACCTTACACATCATTTGTATCTGGCTGCAGGAATGCAAAGATAAGAATGTGTACAAAGCCCACCAATCGCTGGGGAGACTATACTTTCACATCTTTTAAATAAATTAATAGATAGATAGATAGATAGATAGATAAATAAAACAAAGTAGAAGAAAGTGTGGCAAGGCCAGAAGCAGTAGTGAGTGTGCAAGTAGTATGGGCTGGGGTGGGCAAGAGAGCAGCTTCACAGAGAAGGCAGTGTGAAATGTTCAAATCATATTCTCACAGATGCCCTGGGTCTCACCCTTAACACTCCCAGGATAGCAAGTGTTAGTGGACACCCTAGAACAAATGAGCCCCATAAAGGGACAAGCGGTACCAATGAGTGCAAGCCAGTACAGGTGTGCCAGCATGGGAGCATGCTGAGATCTTCCAGGGAACAGCTGGCAAGGGTATGGTCGCTGACAGCCAACAGCTGCTGTCTCTCTGCAGCCCACCACAGTATTCACACAGGGGTGACACTCCCTGTGAGTCCCAGACCAGAGTCAGTCAGAGGATGACAAAGGCACCAGGGCAGGGCCATTATTGTCCAACCTAGGTGTTCCAGTACCCATAAGCCTGCTAACACATTCTGAGGGGTACCCTGCCTCCTGGTACTTCCTGTCTCATCCCTTTCTTCATTTTCCTTCCACATCACTGCACCCCTGTGCTCTCCCTACCTACTCTTGCTTCCTCTCCTTTGTGAACTGGGGAAGCAGCATGGAGAAGAAGGGAGGACAGGGAAGTAGAGGGAAGGGGTGCAACGAGAGTAGATATTTGGGGAAATGCCTTTGTTATGTAAGTGAGGAAAAACGGAGAATGAAGGACAAAGGGCATGGTGGGGGTGAAGTATCAGAATGCCATGCAATCATAATGTAGGGAGAATAAATTCCAGAAGGACAATCCCCTCCTGGATTCTAAAGAGAAATAAAAAGTGGTGGAAATTATTCAGCCACATATTTGGTTTTGGAAAAACCAACAACAAAAAATGTTAAGCGAATGTATAAACAGAGACAGGGAACCATTCAGGCAAATAAAACCCCCAGTTCTCAGGCATTTTTCTCCCAGCAAAAGTAAGTTTCTTTATTTGTCCAGTTATTTACTTGCTTTTTGGTACAGAATCTCCCTATGGGGTACAAACTGACCTCAACTTTTCTATGTGCTCAGACTGGCCACAGCCTCCCAAAAGCTGAAATGACAAGTATGTGCCACCACGCCTGGTGAAGCTTGGTGTTCTCTCACTGCAAAACCAGTCCTGCGGGTCTTTTCCTTAGGGTTTGACCACCTAGAGCAAGTGTTTCCATGGGTACCAGGGAAAGGGATGACGTCCACGGGGGTGAAGGGGAGCAGAGGAGAAGGAAGTGAAGGATTTTTTTATCTTGATTTTTTTTTTTGGTTACAACAAAATAATGGGTTTATTTATGCCGTTTTCATACAACTCTGTCCTCATCTCGTTTATTGCTCGCAACCACTGTCCTCGGGGATTTTTTTTTCTGAAAAGCTCTGACTGACAAGACTGTGATCTCCATGAGTTCTCACACCTCACTTTGGAATCAGGCTTGTGGGCAGTGTGGGGAGGGGAATAAGACTGCGCCTGAGGGTGTGGAAGAGGGAAATGGCAAGAAACAAGACTGGGTAACCCAGAAGACTTTCTCTGCCACGCAGCAGTTAGGGGCCCAGGATAAATCTTCAAAGGGAGGGGCAGGGACAGGACCGTACGCCTCTCCAATGGTTGAACTTCATAGCGAATTGTAATGAGGGAAGGGAAGCAGGTGTGGACCACCCACCGGAGGAGACTGAACTCAGATCTGCTTTAGAGATCCTGCCTTGTTATCTTCCCTGCCCTCTGACCCAGGAGTCAGGCCACCTGACTCCCCTGAGTCCTTTGCCTTTGCCAGCCTTGCTAAGTGCGTGTGGAGTCCTTCCTGCTGTCTTATCTGGGCTGCAAGCCCTTTAAGGATGGCCTGCCATGTGGTTAATATCGGAATCCCGGACTCCAGCATGGTTTCTGGCACAAAGCCACTTCTGTTGGAAGCAAAAAACAAAAGCATTCAACACTCTGGAAATTTTGATCTAAACACTCGGGTGAGGAAAAGGAACCTATTATATTTTTTAAAGAAAATCTTTATTTCTAACCCTTTTAAAGTATACAGATCAGTGGTATTGACATGCTCACCACCCACCCACCCACAGAACATCTCCTACCAGGAATATCTTCCTTAAACACTAGCTCTCCATTTTCATTCTCCCCATTCTCCCCCAGCCCACAACAGTCCCTGCTGTGCTTCTTGTCCCTATGACTTGACCAGTGAAGGTGCCCTTATGACTGGACCAGTTCCTGAAGGCTTAATGTGGATCATCCATGCTGTAGCATAAATCACAACTTCTTTCCTATTTCTTACTTATTCATTTATTTATAGAGCACGCCCGTGTGTGTGTGTGCATGCATGCATGCGTGTGTGCGTGTGTGTATGTGTGTGTGTGTACATACCCAGAGGCCAGAGGAGAATGAAAGATGTTTTGTTTTAGTCCCTGAAGAGACTCTCACAGGGCCTGGAACTAGGCTGGTGGCCAGCAAGTCCTAATCATTCTTCTATCTCCCCCACCCCCGACATTGGTGAGGTTGCAGTCATGTGACCACACTCAAGTTTTTGTTGCTGTTCATTTGTTCATTTTTTTTTTATGCAGGTACTGGGAATTCAAACTCAGTTCCTTCTGTTGAGTAGCAAGTTCTCACCCTCTGAGTTGTCTCCCCAGGCCTTTTTCTTTCCTCTTTAATAATATCCCCCAATAGAGTTATACCATATTTTGTTTATCTCTCAGTCAGTGGAATTTGGGTTGTTTCTACATGTTGGCTATAAATAATGCTGCTGTGAATGCAGATTGCAAACATATCTTAAAGATCCTGTTTTGAATTCTTTTAGGAATAGCTAGACTTCCCCCCTCCCTCCCCCGCAGCTGTTGGAGTAAAAACACAGTGAGATGTGAAACCCTCTGTCCTGCAGAGGAGACAGTAAGGTGAAGAATGCAGGCTTCGGGGAAGGCACAGGTTCAGGAGGAAGATGAAAAAAGACATAAGATGACCTGATTCCTTAAGTAGAGGGGACTTCATCTGCAGACCAGAGCAGTGGCAGGAGAGAGTTGAGTCTGGGCTTGAGGAAAGGGAAGGGGTACAGCAACTGCTGAGGGGACTGCCACTGGAAGATGACAAGATTTGGGGTCAGACTTTAAGGACAAGCCAAGAGCCCAGTGTCTGTATGTGTTGGAGGAGATGGGGTAAAAGTGGAAGAACCCCCTTTTTTGTAGCCTAGCTAGCTCAAACTTTCTGTGCTGTCTAGAATAATTTTGATATTCTGTCCTCCAGCCCCCACTTCCCAAGTGCTGGGATTGTAGGCCTGCCCCACCATGCCTTGTTACTGGGTTGCTGAGGACAGAACCCAGGGCTTTGTGCGTGGTAGGCAAATCGTCTACCAACTGTACTACAGCCCAAGCCAACTTAAAATTCAGCCCTTTGTGGGTAGGGAGTAAAGAAAGCTTGTGGTAAGTGTGCTTAGAAATGATCCTTACAGAAGGCTGTGAAAGTCTGCCAGGACCCAGGCAGAACTGACAAGTGGTGGGCTGGGTCACAAGACAGGTTCAAGAGTTATAGAGGAAGGCGGAGAAAACATGGATACTGAAAATGATCCAGCTTTAGAAATGGGCCAGAGGATGTGGCAGAAGGCCAAGGGTGAAAAGGGAGCTAAAAGCCACAAAAGTGCTGAGTGTGGTATCCCTAAACAAAAGTAGGTCCCCACAGAGACTCCCTGAGAAACCAGGAGGGGCACTGCCACAGCCATCAGATCATTATCTGTTCTATCAATCACTCCCATTGCCTCCTGTGAGCCCACCTTCTTGTGCTCCTTCTCTACTCCCAGACTGCCCATCTTCCTAGACACGAGGTACTTCCCTCACCATCAAGATCTCCTCGCAGAGCATCCTCCTTTGTGCTGGCCTCATTGCTTCATCCCTGCAGCCACTGTCTGGCCCAAGGCCTGTCAATAACAGACATCTAAGACCTCAGAGTCCCCCTGGTGACTGCACAGGCTCACAGCGCTTCAAAAGTTCTCCAAGGTCCCAGGTCACTGTGTAGGGAAAGTTTCCAGGAATCTCATTCTGAGCTCACTTTTGATCTTTTGTTGTAAAGGAGGTGAGAAAGGGAAGGAAGAAGGGGGGGGGGAGGAAGGAGGAAGAAGAGAAGGAAGAAAATGGGGAGGAGGAGAATGGGGGAGGAGGAAGAGAAGAAATTGTTTTACAAGCTGTTGTCTTGAAACACCAACTTCCCCCATCATATTCTCTTTCTCCTAAATAACCAACATGTCCTCTGAACTGGAACTTCCTCTGTCTAATGGCAAAACTCCATTCTCTTCTCCCTGGGATGCCCCATTTTGCCTTGGTCCCTTCAGCATTGTTCTTCTCTTCATTGCTCTGTGGGTCCCTGTTTTACTGAGGACATTGTTCTATCCACGTCCTGCCCTCTCAAGGACATCTGTCAGTTGCAACCCACTCTTTGCCATCTATCATCCCTTTCCTTGCTTCTCTGAGCTTTAGGCTGCCCTCACCCCTGTACATTGCTGATGCTCTAACACTATACAGGGACCTGCTTGGTTTTCTAAGCAGCCTCTCACACTAGCATTTGCTGAGCACTTTTTATGATCTTCCTCTCCCCCTTTTCTCTCCTTGCAGACATGTTAGAGACTCTCCCACAGACTGTCCACTTAAGAAAACCACTGCTCTCCTGAGGCATTGAGTATCCAAATGATTAGTGTCGCACACTGGAAAATGTGCTGACAGCCAGGTAAACAGACAGATTTCTTGGGAAGTGGGGCAGTGCTCAGAGGGTGTGGAGGGAAATAGCTGTGTAGTAAGTCAGATAGACAGTTTTTAGCTGCAAAAGATGGGCTAAGGAAAGAAAACAGTTATAAAAGATTTCCTCTTGGTTTTCCTTCTGTCTGGAGGCGAGGCAACCATCGGCTGTGCTCAGAACCCGGCTGGCTCCGTTTCCAGTCTTCTGCTTTGGTCAGTTCCTGCCAAGCCCATGTCTCCTGTTTGTCTCTGTAAACTAGTGAGATTCGCTGGCTTCCTGTGTTTGCACTCTCAGAAATCCCTGGGGACCTAGACTGTTTTGACTCTTGCCTGCCCCAGATAGAGCACCCCTTGCTAGCCTTGGTCCTGTTTGAGACTCACCAACACTCCTGGTAGCCAGGCCTTCCCCCTCTGTCCTGCCCTTCATAAGTGGTGCTATTGAACAGGGCAAAGGGAAAGCAGAGCAGAGTTCCCAGGAAACATTTGAAGGATACTTGTCCTTATGTGGCAGAAACAGGAGGATGGAGAATCTCCAAGAAAGGAGTGGAAAGATTTACAATCAGTTCTTTGCAACACGAGCGAAAGAACTAGGAGAGTTAACATGAACCCCCGGTCGAATAGTTAAGGACCTTGTGGCGTGTGCCTTCCAAGCTGACCCACATGTTAAGAAACGAAGATAAATCTTGGAGTCAAATACTGGAGCAGAGCGTAAAAGTGTGGGTGACTTGCTGGCCACCTAGACCCTCAGTTAGCCGCTGGTTTGAGTGTTACTCTCTAAACAGGGGGGCCCATCTCACACTGTCATTCTTTTAATAACCTGTTGTACAGATATTTTTGACCCCAACTCCATGCCTGATTGGTGCTAGATGCCACGGGGGTTGCAAAGCAGCCCAACCCAAGGACCTCCTTCCAATAGCTGCGGTCATCACAGAAGTCAGGCCACTGCTGCAGAAGGCACTGCACAAGAGCACAGGCTTCAACTCGCCAGCTCCCACAGGTCTGTCACCACAGCTCTCTCCAGCTGAGACTCCAGGATAGTAGCTTCAAGGCTTATCTGAGCTCCAGAGTGAGTTCAAGGCCAGCCTGGGTAATTCAGGGAGGTCCTGTCTCAAAATAAGGGCAGAATAGTTCTGAAGCTGTGTCTCGGCAGTAGAGTGCTTGTCTGCAACACACAAGGCCCCATATACCCAGGATCACAAGATGAAGGAAGTATGTGACCGAGTATGAAAAAAGTTAGTGTATCATGGGGAGTCCCAGTCAGGTCAAGGGATTGTGGGGGAGATGTGACAATCGGCCTCAAAAGGAGCATGGCGGTAAGAAGACAAAGGAAGAGACAGTCCTAAATGTGTGAGTCACTGCATTCTAATCACAGTGACAAACTACAACGATTGTCTCTAGTTAAAACCAAAGAATAGAGAATTTGCTATCTCCAGTGATCACCAGAACCAAAAAATTGTTGTTTTAAACAACAATTTAAAAAAAAACAAAACAAACAAACAAATAAAAAAAAAAAACCCTGGTTTCTGGTTGCTAGGCCAGGGCCAGGCGTGGTGGGTTGTATATACCATCCTTACCTTAGTACAGATCTGAAAGGTGTGTGCTGTGTGTCGGAGAATAAGTATTAGAGTCGTGAAGCTGACACCTCCACGCATGGGGGCTTGGCTAATAAGAACTCTATGGGTGAACATGTTTAATTTTTCCTCACAACAGATGTGGCGCTTCTGCATCCAATTCTACCACGTGAGAAGGGCAGGCAGAGGATTAGGAGTTCAAGATGAGCCTTTACTGCGTCTGGGCTATGTGTCTCCTGGAGGACAATGTCTACAGTCCTATAACTGCCCATGCACGCCCTTCCTCAGTGGGGTACTTTTACACATCGTGGGCTAATCTCACCCCATTCCCAGCATGATGGCTGCAGTTGGTCATGGAACTGTATTTCAAATATGGAGAAAGGGGCGAGAGCCAAAAATGCTTTCCCTGTCTGCTCTGTCTTTCCATTCACAAAGAAACTTCCTGCCGGAGGCATTGTGAAACACTTATCCAAAACCCCGACTGGCCAAAGCTAAGTTATATGCCATTCCCTAACAAGAGTTAAGCTAATCATTGTAGGTGAAGACTGCTCGTCCATTTCCCAGCTGCTCAGACCCAAATAATCACACGAAACTATATCAATCACAACACTGTTTGGCAATGGCTCAAGTGTATGCCTAGCTAGCTCTTATATCTCAAATTAACTCATTTCCATCAATCTGTGTATCATCACAATACTGTGGCTTATCAGGTAAAGTTCTGGGTGTCTGTCTTCTTCAGCAGATACGTGTGTCTCTTTGACTCCACCTACTTTCTCTCTCTATCTCTGTTCAGATTTCCCGCCTGGCTATGCTCTGCTAAGCCATTGGCTGAAACAGCTTTATTCATTAACCAATGGTAATAAAACATACTCACAGCATACAGAGGGGAATCCCACATCAAATCATAATTTGCCATGGCCCTCGTAGACCATGACCTTCTATGGTCAAAGAGTCTCTGCTTGCTACCTCAGTCAAACCAGAGAAGGGTGTGAGGATAGTGGATGAGGAGACAATGACCTGTATCTGCCTCATGTGCCCATTCCCATTGGCCCCTCCTTGACTGTAGCCTTTGAGTATAATCCTAAAATTAACACTGCCCCCCCCATACACATAATGGATCTGAATTCTACAAAGACAGCAAATCAAAATTCCAATCAGCACACTTTTATTCTGAAAAACCTATTGGTTATAATCCATAAGACTGGTGAATGAGGGGCTGGAAAGATGGCTCATAGGTTAAAGGTACATTGGACTGCAGTTTTGTTCCCAGCATCCACATTTGGTAACTCACAACTGCCTGTAACTCTAGCATCAGGGCATCTGGACTTTCCTGACCTCCAAAAGGGCCCACATGTACGTACACAGAAATAAACAATGCACATAATATAACATAAATAAATGCAAAATAAATCTTTTTTTTATTAAATTTTAACAGAATCTCACTATATATACACTTGTCTGCCTGACTAGACTAGAACTCTCTATGTCGTCCAAGCTAGTCTTGAACTCACAGAATCAACGTGTCTACTAGGACTAACAATGATAAATCACACTTGACTGTAGTAATAAGTGCGGCGGGCCTTCGTCCCCAGCACCCCGGCCACCTACTAGCTTATGCCCCAAAATAACAACACACAAACTGTATTCATTGAAGCACTGCTTGGCCCATTTCTATCTAGCCTCTTCTAGGCTAATTCTCGCACCTGGACTAGCCCATTTCTAATAACGTGTGTAAGCACACCAAGATGCGCTTACTGGGAAGATTCTAGCCTACGTCCATCCTAGGTTGGAGCTGCCTGGGAGAGCGGAGCCTGGCGTCTCTGCTCTGGAGAGCAGAGCTGTAGCTGTCGAGTCTGAGCTCACTTCCTCTTCCTCCCAGCATCCTCTTCTGTTTACTCCTCCCACCTATGTTTTAACCTATCAGGGCCAAGGAGTTTCTTTATTGCTTAACCAATGAAATCAACAGATTGATATATGACACTTCCACATCACTTGACAAGATATTTTTTTTAAAAAATGGTAAATGAATGTATCTTCGTGTAGAAAGATTGTTTATATTAGATACCTTTTTTTTTTTTTTGTCTCCTCTCCTGAACTAAAAAGTTAACCTACAAATGTCTGGTCCCTGCTGTTTTTAACAAGAATACTTCCTTTAATTGTTGGTTTCTTTGCCAGAGGCCCTGTTTAGTTGAAAGCTCAATGGCAGAGTTTTGTGTTCCATCTTAAGCTCTCAGATGTGGGGGTGGGGCACTACAGTTGCCATAAACCATGTGTACTCACTGAGCCCTGGAACTACGGGATGCATGAGTTAAACTTTTAATCTTGTTAAGTTTTAATTTATTTAAATTTTTATTCAACCTTAACCATGCTTATAATAATTTGGGTATGAGAATCTCATCTTCAGCCACCCATACTGTGAAACCTTAAATGCAGTTCAGTCTACATGATGAAGGTTTGTTAAGTCGGCTGAGATCATTGTATGTGTAAAACTATCAAATCCTGTGTGGAAAATAGTTTAAAAAGATCAATTTGTATGTTGGTTATTTGTTGAAATGGCAACATTTCAAGTATACTTGGTCTATAAAATATATTAAAAATAATTTTACTTGTCTTTATTGGTTTGTTTCTATTGTTTGTTTTTTGAGACTGGGTCTCTCTATGTAACCCTGGCTGGCCTGGAACTTTGTAGCCTAGGCTGGAGTCAAACTCACAGAAATTTGCTGGCCTCTACCTCTGGAATGCCATGATTAAAGGCGTTCACAGTCATGCCTGGCTTCTTCGCTGGTTTTTAGAGGTGGCCAATAGAAAATGATAAATCAGTCACACATGTGGCTTATTTCTCTTTCTCTTGGGAAGTACTGCCAGAATACAAACGGGTCACTGCAAATGTCTGTGGAATGAATGCATGAGTTTGTCACATGAACTCCAGACTAGAATCACAGGATTCCTGATTTCCGTGTCCCTTCCTTCCCATCATTCCTTTTGCAGCCTCTGATGTCACATGTTAGCTCCCTCGTCATACTGGCATATTCACCTGCAAGACAGGAACTTTGCTTGTGGTAGTAAGCTTTGAAAATTCTTAGAGAGAGGGGGAGGAAGTAGGGTACGGGAGTCAGGGGAGAAGTGCCTGTGTTGAAGGCCTATAAAAGGCACGGCTAGCAGGAAACTGAACATTTTAATGGAGCAAAAGTCAGAAGGTTAATTCTCAGGTAACCCTTGGTTTCAGAGTTTGCCGTTTCTGGTGTCCATGGTGACAGCTCCAGTCGGCTCATTGGATTTGCTCATTCTGATAAGTGTGTGTTTCATGAAGGGTGGGGACTGTACTTCTGGGCAGATTCTCACTCTTGTTCCTCACTGTCCCCAAAGCAGATGAACCACCTTGGCTGTGTGACTACACCTAGAGAACAGAGAAGCGTCACCACACAGCCTGGGCTCCACAAGGGGTTTCCTGGGAAGATGTGCTCTATCTAAGCCTGCAGAGGTCACGCCCCAGCATCCAGGGGCAGAGCAAGCCACTGCTCTCCAGATATATGGAAAAAGGATATTATTGAAATGCTAGCAGTGAGTCAACCGTTGGTGAGATTAGCGTGGCTTTATTGTCGTATTAATACTGTAGTCTTAAAATGTATAATTGTTTATTATTTCTAAAACAAAATTTTAGAAGATACTTGTGCAGGTGCACCATTTCCCTTCATGGTGCTAATTTTGAGATATTCTTAACTCAGCCCCTCATTCAGCCTCTCTAGATTTTCTTACTCATTTTGACTTTGACACAGTTGACTCCATCTCAAAATGTGAACCAGTTCATAGCTGTTTGGGAGCTATTGTATGGGCACTTGCTTTCTGGTGTCATGTGGATAGAGGATATTCCTCCCGACCCAAGCTATTGGGAAGATGTGTAGGGAGCCTGGGGTGGGGCTGTTCACTCTGGACTTAACCCTCACAACTCTCTGCCTTATGTAGTGTTGTTGCTTAATATAATTAATTTAATGTGTTAATTATTGTATTTTATGTGCATGTGTACAGGTGTATACACTGCACACCACACCTGTAGTGGTCAGAGAATAGATTTGGGATTGGATCTGTCCTTCCACTGTGGGTTCCCAGGCTCAAACTCCAGCTGTCAAATTTGTATGGTCAAGAGCCTTTAGCTCCTGAGCCATATTGCCATCAACTTTTCTTTTCATTTCTTAAAGACTTTCATTGTGTATGTTCATTGGACATGGCACTGTGTTACAAAGGATGCTCTCACGCAATCTATACATGCTATATTTGAGTGTACTTCCTTCCTGCCCCCCCCCCACTCCATTTCTGGTTCATCCAGTCTCCTCTGTATGGATTAATTCCTCTGGATGGTTTCTCTTCTACTTTCATGTCATATGTACATATATAAACATTTCCTTTTTAATTATAATAAAATTTGTGTACCATTAAATGCCTGTAATCCTAGCACTCCAGAGGTGATGGGCAGAAGGGTCAGAAGTTCAAGGTCATCCCTGAGATACATATTTGGTTTCAATAATGATAATAATAATAGTAATTTTGATGATTTAAGTGTACATTGACTTAATGGTATTAAGTATATGTACATTGCAACCATCACTACCCATTTTCAGAACCTTCTCTGTCTATTGAAATATAACTCTCTATGCCCGTGCTCCTACCCCAGCACCTAGTGACTATCATTCTTTCTGCCTGTGGAATTATCTACTCTAGGTCCCTCAAATGAGAGGAATCAGTGTCCTGTGGCTGGCTTATTGCCCCTAGAAGTAGTCAAGGTCCATCTCGTAGTCTCTGCTGGAACAGCCTTTCTCCCAGCCACTGAGCACTGGTGCACAGTTCTTGTCTGCCCACTGGGTAGAGGAATACTTGGGCTGCTTCCACCTTTTTGGCTTCTGTGAACTGTGGTACTCTGACCATTGATATATAAATATCTGTTTGAGAAATTCTTTTTCTCAAAGCAGACTTGCTGCATCATATGATTCTATTTTTCTAACTTTTGAAGATTCATCATATTATTTTCCGTAGAAGCTGCATAATTTTCCCCACGTGGTGTTATTTTAATTAACACTTCTTATTTAGATTGCCATCTTCCTGAGATCAAGCAGCCTTTTACATTCACTTCTCAATCTCTAAAGTGCTGTAAATGTTCATGTGTCTGTGAATGAAAAACATTCTTCCCAGGCTCCTCAGACAGTAGTTCAGTCTCAACCCTCTGGGGGTTAAACGACCTTTTCACGGGAGTTGCCTAAGACCAGCAGAAAGCACAGATATTTGTTTACATTACAAATCATATCAGCAACAGAATTATAGTTAGGAAGTAGGAACAAAAACAATTTTATGGTTGGGGGTCACCACAACATGAGGACCTGTAAGGTTCTGAAGATACAAACATTAGCAGGGGTGTAAATCATAGAATCTGAATGCTGAACCCAAAGAATGCTACAGCCCACAGACGGCTCCTGGATAGTGGTTCTCCCCCTTCCTAACGCTGCATCCCTTTAATTCAGTTCCTTGTGTTGTGGTGTTCCCAACCATAAAATTGAAGAAGATATCATAAAATAGAACGATCTCCCATGGTTACTGATCACTAGAATTAATATTGTGAAAATTACCATTTTACTATAGGCAGATTCAACACAATCAAAGGCTGTCTACAATTCAAAACAATCCCTAGCAAAATTCAGTTCTTCAATTCAATTCTTCACAGACATTGAAAAAAAATAGTTTTCAGATTCACATGGAAACAGGAAAAAAGCTAAGATAGCTAAAACAATCCTCAATGGTAAAAGAAAAGCCCAGGAGAGGGATCGCTGTCATAAATTTCAAGTTGTATGATAGAGCTATAGGAATAAAAACAGCATAGAATTAGCATAAAAACAGACACACTGATTAGTGGAATTAAACACCCAGATGAAAGTCCACACAGCTACAAGACATCTGATTTTTGACAAAGAAGCCCAAAATACACACTGGGAAAAAGAAAGCATTGTCAACAAATGGTACTAACCAAACTGGATGGCTGCATGTGGAAGAATGCAGATACATCCATGTTTGTTTGAACAAAACCTAACTCAAACTGCATCAAAGACCTCAACATAAGGTCAGGTACACTGAATCTGATAGAAGAGAAAGTGGGGAATAGCATTGAATGCATTGGCACAGAAGACTTTCTGTACAGAACACCAATAGCACAGGCACTAAGACCAACAGTAAATGGAACCTCTTGAAACTGAGAAGCTTCTACATGGCAAAGAATACTATCACTGGATAAACTGGCAGGCCACGGAGTAGGAAAAT